>NW_007361053.1:235488-361552 GCF_000149035.1 Colletotrichum graminicola M1.001
GAGTGAGTTGGTTGATGAGTAATTATACCCGTGCCCGCACATACATAGTACTGTACTCCGTACATACAATGTAGAACTACGGACACATATGTAAATTACAAAATAATATGTGCATTGTGCGCTTTCTCATCTCCCTCCTTGATGTCCCCCCTCTCACACCCCCCCGTTCGTCGCTCGGATTCTCTAATCTCTGGTGCCTGTCACCCTGTCCCTGCCCTGCCCGGGCCCACCGATCCGCTATTCTTCTTTTCTCTCCTGGGTCATTCCTTTCTCGCCGTCACTCCTAATCCGCCCCCTCTCCAATCGCTTCACTCATTTTCCTTCACTCGCTTGCCATTCCTTGCTCTGTTCCGCCCGAGTCTGATTTCTGATTCATCTAGTCGACGAAACCCAGGCCATTCGTTTCCTCCCCCCCCCCCCCCCCCCCCCCCTTCTCGTCCCCGGGTTTCGTTTACTTTGCCTGCCAGGGAAAGCTGAAGGGAATAAGGAGAAGGAAGAAAAGGAAAGGAAAGGGGAAAACAAAAAACCAGAGATACACGCCCAAACCCACGAGATAACGTCCTCCCGCCGTCCCGAGTCCTTCTTTTGCGCAGCATCTCGTCTTCTCCGCCGTCCTTCGACTCGAACCCCAGCCAGTTCGTCCCTCTCTACCGCTCGTCGTCTGCGCCCGTGTCTGTTCTGGCCGACATTATCTGACGGAAGGGCAACATACTTGCGGCTCTGAGGTCCGATATCTCTTTCGCATATTCAATCGCCGAAACAATCCCCCTCAACGAGACCTCTCCCTTTCTCGTTCTCGACGACTCGATACGACATCTCTCCGCCTTGTTTCTTCCCCGAGAACACCTATACCCCTCCATACAAGGCTCCGACTTGGTTCCTGTATCTTGAGCAAAACCGACGCACTGCATTTTGCTGCCAGCCTGTTGTACAAGAGGCCATCGCATTTCGTGTACGACCACGACACTGAACTCTCAAGAATCCTGCATCTGCGAGGCAACCGGTCGCTTTCCGATCACCTTTCCGGCGCTGCTATCCTTGAGACCGCCGACTTTTGTCCAACGCTTTCCATCCTCAACACCGGCCAAGTCACCAACAAAACCTCACGACTTTTCCCCTGCCAAAACCCCCCATGCGACGCTGACAGTCGACCACAACTCTGTGTTGCTGAAACAGCCCCGACACGGCATCATTTCTGCTCTAGGTATGTACATGGCTTCCTTACCTCCTATTGAACCCCCTGCTTCCGCTTTCCAGCATCCGCGTTCCTCTGCCCTGGGGGATATTTATTGCTTTCGCCTCAGACAACTTTGCCTGTGATTTCGTCCTAGCTTTTCCAACTGCGACGAGCCGCACCGCAGCAGCCGCGTCTCCGACGCCTCGCTGAACCCAGTTGCTCATTGATCACGCCACGCCCAAATCTTTTCCGAGATCGGATGGGAACGTGCCCGAGTTTTGAAAGGTTCCTGTCAAAAATCGCTGCTGACTCGTCGCTGTTTGCTTGTGTAGCCATCCTGAAATTCAGACGCGCCCGCCCCCTCGACAAACCATTAACGGACGACATTACACGTCCCAAACAGCCTTGTCACATTTCGCTCCGACTACTCCACGCACCGTTCCGACGACCCTTAATGGCAGTCTCTTGATACAGAGCACCCATCCCTGAGCTCGATAAATCGTTTTGAAGGGAAAATAAGAGGCCCTTTTCGACGAATCGACACTCCCACTTGTCTCTGTGTGGAAGAAACACGACACGACAAGCACCATGAACAGATTTCGCACCAAGAAGAAGGTGAAGGAAGAGAGTGTCTTCGCACCGCGGGCTTCTCACGAGTCGGATTCCCCTACTCCCTTTCGCTTGTTCGGTAAGGGGAAGAAATCCCAAGAGGAGGAGCCGAAGCCAGAACTAGACCTTGAAAATGCTTTGCCGCCGAGTGACGATTTCCGGACGAGTTTGCTCATGACCGGTCTGTCTGCGCGGTTTTCTATGCTTAGAGAACAAGATGACCCGCATAGCAAGCTTGGGAAAGCGAGCGATGACAGCGTACTATTTCCAAGGAGGCAGTCGAGGATGGACTTCGGCCTCGGCGCCAGCAGCACTGGACTGTCGGATATCGCCGAGGTCGCGTCCATCAGGAAGGAGATACCCTTCGCTCGGATGGACTCGTACCACTCCGCCGACGGCAGCTCCATATCGGGAAGCGTCATGGATCGACCCAAGCCCGGCGAAGGCAATAATCTCTTCGGCGGTCGACAGAAGGTCTACATGCTTGCCTCGGGGGCCTCGTCCTCGAAAACCCTCGGGGTTGGTGGCATGAGTGGGCGTGTCCTCTACGACGACGATGTGTCCCAGTCTGCTTTCCAAAAATGGAGACAAGCCGAGAAGAACAAGTTGGCGTTTGATGACGATCAGGACCAGACGAGCATCGATCTCACTCGTTCCGACTCTCCCCCACCAGCTGGCTACAACAGCAAGCGGGAGACGAACTCGACGACATCGTCCACGCCCTCGATCGGCCGCAACTCCACTGCAGCTACGTCAATCATGTCCCAGCCCACATCTTCGGCGAAGGACTGGCAATCAACCACCACCAGGCCCAGCTCCGCTGCAGGCGCGTCACACCTCGAGAGGACGTCCACTCGCACGCGGCGTCTCTACGAGACCGGGCTGAACCAGGACCTCCAAGAACACCAATCGTCGGCTTTGTCGCGCATCGACACGCTGTCACGGCGGAACGTCGGCAGCAGGACCCCCGACATGCAGAACGCGCCGTCCCCAACGAGCAGTCTCTTTAGTGATCGGTTCAGTGAGCGGAGAATTCTCGCCAAGGGCAGTGCGCCGAACCTGCGGTCCGCCAGCCCGCTAACGACCGGAAGCCCGACCCCCGCGACGGATCTGGGCATCACCAACCCGGATCCCAAGCCCTCTTTCGGCGGAACCCCCCCGCTTAGCCCTCCGATCAGTGAAGGCGAGGAGCACTCCATCCTGCCCAACGACCGAGGCAAGGCCACCGCCATGGGATTGTTCCAAAAGCCTGCCCACGCGTATGACGAGTCGAGGTATGCTCAAAGACAGCTCCAACTCCAGCAAGGCCGCGAGACGCCGACCAACAGATTCCGTGCCGAATCCAATGCCTCTCACACCACTGACCGGTCGCGCTCATCTTCGGCCCAAAGACTCCCGATCGAGAAGCCTGAGCCCGCCGTCCAGACTGAGCCGACCGTCAAGGAGGAGGAGGCTGGCGTAAGCTTCTACAATGAGTCTGTCTCATCTCCAGATGAGAACACAAAACCGACTACGGCCGCCCAAGGTGCGTCAAGGCGACCGGCCGATCGCGATCATCCCGCACTGAGGGAATCCTCTGGGCCAACTCCATCGACCCGGATCTCCGTAGCCTCCGCTGAGCCTTCCCCCGTGTCTGACCGGCCCGTTGCCGCCGCCGCCGCCGCCGAAGCGTCAGCCCCCCCTCAAATAGCGCCTATGGACTCCCCAACCCTCCCTTCGTCATCTGGCCTGAGCGGCATGGTTCGCCAGCACCTTCGGACCGACAGCACGGCATCCTCCATCTATGGTCCGGGACCGCAAAGCTCGCAATTTGCTTCCCGGTTTCCACTAGACCCGTACGATAACAAGTCTATGGCGGACTTGAGCATTATGGCCAATCCCTGGGAGGCTCAGTCGCCCGACTGGAGAAACTCGACCTTCAGCGGCACCGGCAACGGCCTGACGACCGCAGAGCAAAAGGAGCAGCCCGCTCCCCAACCCCGCCAGGGTCTGCCGTCGGACAACCAGAACGCGTCGCAAAATGCATCGGGGCGCAACGCAGTCTCGGGCAATGGGAAGGAAAGGGAGCACGATGAGTTCGCCAGCCAGCTTGCCGACGGCGCGCGTCGGGTCCGCGAGAGACTCACTTCATACGTTGAGTCGGACCGCGACAGTCGATCTCTATCACCCAAGCCCGTGGAGCGTGTCAGAGAGCCGTCCCTGCCTCGCCCCAATCCGTTGGGCATCCTTAGACAGAAGACGAGCCGCGGTTCTTTGATTGATCGCAACCGGGAAAACCGTCAGGACAGCCAGCACTCCAAGGCCATCAAGATGCTTGGCCTTGCTTCGTCGACCATCAGCAGCGCCCCCAGCCCGAACAAGTCCAGCTTCGAGGACAAGGAGCCCCCGTCCCCCGTCCACGACGAGCGTCACAAGCCCGGCTTCCCCAGGTCCGAAACGACTCCGGTACTCCCTTCGCAAGAGACGGGCAAGACCCAGGAAGACGAATCCATGCACGCTGGACTGAGGACATTCAGACAGGCCAGGATGCAGTTGTTGGAGGCCCAAAAGACCCCCTCGAATGTCCCAACGGCCCCTGGCCAGATGCTCGGCTCCATGGCGGCCCCCATAGTCGGCCCTCCAGCTTCGCGGACCACCCCCATTCCTAGGCAACGGTCCGCCTCCCGTGAGCGACGACCGCCTCCCATCACCTACCAGCAGCGGGCCCCGAGCGAGGAGCCCCAGCCCGGTGACGGCTCGGGACGCGCGGAGCGTAACCGCAGTGGTTCGGAAGCCGGCAACGGTGACAAACACCGTCCTGCGCGGCTCCGGACTGGCACGGGCACTTTTCCACAGGAGGACCGCGGAATGGGCCTCAACCCCGGTATCTCCCCTTCTGGTCGGTCACCGATGTTGCAATCCCCTGGCCTCCCCGGCACCAACATCCGTCGGTCGCCCATCATGCCGCCTCAGCCGTACCCTAAGCCCCTTGACCGATCTGCCTCGGGCAACCTGGCCATCCAGTCCCGTCGTCGAGGGCCCGAATCCGGACAGCCTTCTCCAATCTCTCCCATGGCGCCGATACCTTCGCCCTCGATCCCCGCAAGCCAATCCACGCCATCCTTGGTTCCCTCTCGGCGTCCTTCAGCACCCCCCATGCCGTCGCCCAATTCCGAAGCCCATGGCAATAACCGCCTCGACGAGACCATGAAGAGGGTGGTCAGGAAGCAGGACATATCCGAGCCGACGTTTGTCTCGTCCACCTCACGGGTTCCTACCGTGTCTCTTCCCGAGACATCGGACTCGCGGTCGAGAAGCGGCTCGCGTGCGCGGTCTGGCAGCATTCTGGGTGCTGCTTCTTCGACACCCAACCTGCATGCCACCATGGTTGCTCACGCGAACGCGCCTCCTCTCCCTCCCATCAACCCGAAGCGGCGCAACATGATGAGCCGCAGAGGAGAGGATGGGGACGCTAGCTCTCCCCTTTCGCCGCCACCTGGGGCTTCTGGTGAAAACGGCGCCTTCTTTCTTGGCGACGAAGACGAAGGATCCTCGCAACACCGCCTCCGGAAGGCAACAAGCGAGGCCAACGGCATGAACATGCGAGCCCGCCTTCCGCGTGTCAATAGCCCTCCCAACATGCCTTCGTCTGCGAGCATGGCTGGCGGCATGATCTAAATCTTGAGTCTCCATCTCTCTCTCTGTCGGTCTGTCGGCACGACATTCCTCGTCGTATCTCTAATCTCTCATATTTGGTATCAAGAAAAGAAAAAAGAAGTGGACGGTGGGACAAAAGGCGCGATAACAGGGTCGGTCATGACGAATGTAACGAGAATGCTTTTCTTGTACTTTGCTCTTGCTTTTTCTAATTCATTTATCCACCTACACACCCGGTCGTATGGAACCCGTGGTGTATTATTGTATATTTCATATTCTTTACTCTATCCCTTTCTCTTCGGGCCGTGGCGACTCTATGCTCACAGTCCTGTTTGACATTGAGCTCCTGGAGGGAGTCTCAATCGGAGTGGGTGCTCGTCGGCTTTTGCGGGTGGACCGAATGTGGTTTTTATTCTATTTCTTTACTTTTCATCTTTCGTCCCTGTTGTTGTTTTTATTTTGATTTTGTGGTTGGCCTGGCGTCTACCGCGGACGGGATATCTTAGCGTTGGCTGGAAAGACGGGGTGCGGGGCGCGGCTGTCCGGGTTTGCAGAATACCACAACATTTCGACACGGGCAGCTTAGGCTGGGGTGGTCAAGGGAAACAAACGGAGGCGTGATATACCATGTTACTTACTACCTAGGGAGTGTAGTGGAGAGAAATCAAAAATCTTCCAAGACCAAAGTCATGCTGATGATGTTCTGAACCTTGGGTGGGGGATCGCCAATGCTGCTTTTCTCGTCTCGCTCAATTATACAACGTGCCACGACACACTTTGCCATATTTATGTCTGTCTGTCTGTCCGGTGGAACTGACCATCGACAACAACCTTGGCCGCCGACAGCGGGACAGGAACGGCGGCTAAGTACGGCGAATGTGGGGGGAATGGGGAGAAGGGGAAAGGGCCTCTTCGGCCCGGAATGCCGGCCGAACTGATAAAACCACGGACCCGCCCTGTACGAAACATGATGCTCCTCTCATATACGCTTTATTCTCAGTCTGTCCTGGTCCGTAACTCTTCTTCAACTTGCCCGTCTTCGGCCTGCTGGAAGCCAGCGCACGTACGTACGCCTCGATTCAAGCAGCCAGATCGAGAGAGACATTACCCCCGCTACCCCGCGAGAAACCCCGCTGCCAGCAACGTCCCTCCGCCATTCCCATCGCCGTGCCGCGCATACATACCACTGACCTTTCATCACCTACACTCACCCACCGACACGGCTCGTCGCTGCTCGGGGAACATGGCTTTCATTCGCCCTTACAAGCCGTCCGACTTCGACGCGACAGGACACATCGTACGTACATGTGCCCTTCACACGCCATCCATGTCCGGCATTTGACTGACTGACTGACTGACTCCCCCAGTGCCGCGCAACGCTCCCGCCGTCCCTCCAACGCTCCGAGGCGGCGACCAGGACAGCGCCCTACCTCTGGACGCACCAGTACACGCTACTCTCGCCGTCGACGTGCCACGTGCTCGACGACGGGCAGGGCAACGCCGTGGGCTACTGCATCGGGTGCCCCAACGTCGAGGAGCTGGCGGCGGCCTACCCGCGCTACGTCGCCGAGGTGCTCTCGACGTCGGCCGAGCTCGCGGGGCGGCGGCCGCGGAGTCTCGAGGCCAGGGTGCCCTGGAACTCGCCCGAGACGGGCGAGGTCGACGAGGAGGCGCTGCTGCAGCAGGCCTTCAACGCGGCGTGGCTGGTGCTCGACGGGGACAGGGCGGGCCTCTGGGGCGGGTGGCGGGCGACGATGCACATCGACCTGCTGGAGCCGTGGCAGGGCAAGGGGTGGGGGAGGAGGCTGATTGACAGGTTCGTCGAGAGCGTTAGGGAGGCGGACCGGGCGAGGGGCGGCGGCGGCGGCGGCGGCGGGGAGAAGCTGTACGGCAAGGGCGTGCACATTGGCGTCGGCGGCGAGAACGACAAGGTCGTGCCGTTTTACGAGAAGCTTGGGTTCCGGGTGCAACCTACGGGGGACAAGGGGTCGTCGATCTGGATGGTGAGGGATCTCGAGTAGTCAGAGCCCCGAGGAGGAACACGATGATGGCATCGTAGGTGCAATGATGTGTGTGTGTGTGTGTGTGTGTGTATGCTCCGGAGACAATACAACCAAGAGAAGACGGAATGAAGGAACATTATGGGGGTATGTCGAGGCTGCTGCCTTGGGCAACAACGAGGCTTATCGTCTGTGGTGGTTCCTTCCTCGTTCGCGGGGAGTCGTGCCGCACCTTCCCTCGACACGTTGCTGCGCTTTCCACTTCTTTCTCTCCCATTTCCCTCCCTTTTCCTCCTCTTCTTCCTCTCCTCGTCTTTCTCCTAACAACATCATCAACAACGACAACAACAACTCTCGTTTTCAACCTCTCCTTGCCTTTCCTGGCGTCACCATATAGACAGGTAAATCCACCAAGACTACTTTACGACACCTCTTCCCCTCGACTACCAAGCTAACTGGTCTCAAGTCGAATGTCACCCTGGTGCTCGCTACCCTTATTGTTACCGCTTTGATGACGATACCAGTGTCGACCCAATCAAAAAAAGAGCTGCGGAGCTTTCGAGACGGCAACTTTACGCTGCCTTTGCGAATCAGCGTCTACGATGGCGATGGTATAGACCGGTCGGCAAAATCACAAGGTCAAGTCCCGCAGATTTGACGAGACAGAAGGCAGTCAGTTAGTGGCATTTGGAATCCGTGCATTGCAGAAATGGCAGTGATGTAAGTTGTTGGTGGATCAGAACTAGGCTCATGGTCAAGACTGTTTTCCTCCAGATACTCTGGCTCAAGCCGTTGTGCCAGTCACCCGTATAGCAACATTCGAGACCTCCACAAGATGCCTCGGGGGAGTGGAGCTGCTCGGACGTGGGCAACAGCACCGTCGCACACAGACGCACACGCCTCAAGTTCCGGGGCAACCGATAAAGGAGACGACATGGCACCACAGGCAGCAGGCCATGTGGTACACGGCCAGAGAGTTACAATGAATGGGCCGACTTGTGGGTTGCCTGCGGTGGTAAAACATGCGATGCTCTCTCTCCCTCCCATTTTCCTTTCTTTGGTCCGTCAGCCGCCTTCCGAGCACGATCCGAAATTGCTGTGTTAGCGCCGCTGCGCCAGAGCCACTTTTCCCGGCGTCGCTTTTTTGCCCCCCCACGTTTGGCTGTTGTGCGCCGGGGGTGGTTTTGGGCAAAATTTTGGTACGAGGAGAATCTGAGCATGTCGGCGCTCTCCGAGTGTCATCCGACCCCCCCCCCCCCCCCCCATTCTGTGTTTCACACCTAGGGTAAGAAAAGTATTTTTTTTATGTGTAACAATGTTTATTGGATTTTTGTTCAATGGCTTTTTGGTTTGCTTTTTCAAAACTGAGCGGCGAAGCGAGTCTTTTGGTACAAATCCAGTGACTTGAGAATATGAAAAGAGGTGATGTGATGGCTCTCCCACCATTGCGAACGTCCCGCTGCCTCGAGTCCGCTCCTCCCGTCCGTCGTCGGTCCTTTTCGTACCAAAGCCTGTGCTGAAAAGAGTTCATTTCCAAACGAAGAAAAGAAAAAAAAAAAACCGTGGGTATGGGGGAGAGGGGTATCGGTCGTAAACAAAACAGAGTGGAAAACGGAAATAAAAATACAAAGATGTCCCAGCAGGCAAAAAAAAAACTTCGGTACGCAGAAGAAAGGCTGAGAATGGAGAGGCACCCCTCGGGGGGGGGTGGTTGGTTTGGCCGGTCGTGTGGCTACACTACATGCGGGACACGACACGGAAAACTTTTCGTCAGAGCCTCATGGCCTCGTGGCCTCGCTGGGGTTTCAGCGAGAGAGGGTGGTGGATGACAGGCTCGGAATGCATCGGCTTGAGCGGTGGGTATTTGGGGTGAGAGGGGCCCTGTCGGCCAGCTTGGCGTGTCTGTGGGTGGTTTTCGTGTGTAATATGGGGTTTTTTTTTTTATTGATGTTGATGGATGTTCGGAGCCTCTCTCGGTGTAATGTGCCACGGAGCCCAGGTTGGGAAGCCTATTTTTTCTTTTTTTTCTTTTTCCTTTTTCTTTCTCAACGGCCCGGCTCGTTATGGACGGCTCTCGTTGACTTAGAGACAGGTTCGGCACTCATGGTGGCCGCAGGAAGGGCACGAGGTGCTGATGACGATCATGCTTCCGCACTTGCAGCAGGAGGGAGCGACGGGCATGTTGGCGGTTCGTTGGTTGGTGTTGAGTGTGTTGGCTTGAGGCTGTCGATGTATAAGTCTGGCTTGGTCGTCAAGCAGGAGTGAGAGTGTAAGTGGGAGATGTGAGTCGTGAGTAATGGATGAGGGAGAAGATGTGGAAGAAGACGAGAGGAAAGAGGCCGCACTTATAGACATTTCCCCTCTGCCCACCCTCCCGACCCTCGACACTCGTTCTCTGACCATTCAGGCCATGTCCTTTCGGAACCTTGGACCCCTGGTCTGACCGGAACGGTTGTGGTTCGAAAGAAACGTGCAAGTGGTGTGGTGTTGGTGTCGGGGGGGGGGGTGAGTGTGTGCGAGAGAGGAGAGGCGAGGCACGGCAAGGCAAGGCAAGGCTCTCCAACCCCGACCCAAGGCAGAAGTGGAAGGGATGTGCCATGTCGGGTTCATGGTTGGTTGGTTGGACGGACCCTGAGATGAACGGAGAGTGCGTGTGAGTGGCCGCCCGGACACAGACAAGAGACAGACGCAGCATAGCCGCCGCCGGGGGGGGCACCACCACGAGCACCTCGGCCTGCCGATCGAATTGAATCCAATGCGGGGGTTTAGTTGGAAATCGTTGACAGGGCTTTATTAGTGTACACTCCGAACTCCGTCCAGCTCGGAAACTTGAGAGAAACTGCGACATAGGACCTCTAGTGCCTCTCCCCTCGTTCTCGTTCTCACCCTCACTCTCACTCTCACTGTCGCTCACACTCTCACTCACTCACCCCCACCCTTGCGGGCGAATGACAGACCAGCATGACCGAACACACACACACACACACACACACACACACACACACACACACATACCGCGACCCCGAGAGGCTCTGACGTACGTGTCGAATGGAGTGCGCGCACGAGAGGAATGTGAGAAGAAAACTGACAAAAAAAAGAAGAAGAAGAAAAAGTGTGTCTTGTGTGCAAGACCTGGGGGCGGGGGAAAACAAGCCCAATGGTTGATTCTCTTACACTTGGCCATCGAGTAACACGTTCAACCACACCATTCCCCCCCTTCGTCGGCAGGCTCCGGGGCTCGGCGGGTGAAACACAACGCTTGGAGATGCACAGATGGGTTGAGGCATGCTTTTTTTTCTTTTCTTTTTTTTTCAATTTATTTTTACTTTCTCATCGCCGCCGCCTGGTGGAATACCTAGCACACACACAAACCCGGGTGGATTCATTCCTCCATGGACCATCCCGGGTTGTCTGCTGTCTGGCCCCATCTCCCCTTCACTCGCCGGCAGAGCGGGCACCCATCTCTCTGGAAGAGAGACATTCAATCGAGCCACAATACTACCTAGTGTATGCCGGACGTGACCGTCTCTTCCGAGTCGCAAGCCGAATGGAGATAATACCGTAGCGTCCAAAGGCAGTCGGGCAGCGAGGACGGCTCCCAGAAGCTTCGAGATAGCTCTACCGGTAGCTCCCCACGTTTCCCTCTCCCCCTCCCCTCCCCCCAAGCTCCCTAGCTCTTCCGCCCCGACCATCTCGGCCTCGCGTCTCTGTGCATGTCGTCCCACAAGCTTTTGACAGCAGGCAACGTGTGTGTGGTTGGTTTCCTGCTTTCGACATCTGCAAGGTCTTGCCTCCCCCCACGTCGCTCGGGCTACTGCAAGTTCCGCCTCTGCACGAAAGCTGCAGGCAGCTAGACGCGGCCGGGGTTAGAGGGGACGATGCCGGGGGACGATGCCGGGGAGAGGGGGGAGGACAGACGTGACAGGACAAGGGGGTGGTAGATGCTGGTGGTTGAGTGTGCCATTTTCAGACATACTCGGTCCAAATGCCCCCCTTCCATTGGATGGCGAGGGGCTATTATGTGAATGCTGGGGAAATCAGAATGGGAAACCGAGCTAATGGAAGGCCCCCGATTACCTTGCAGCACCATGTGGAGAGGTGGGCATGGAAGAGGAGGGGAGACGAGATGAATCTGTGGACGGACACTTCCTCGACCCTTCCTGACCCCCTCGACCGGAGGCTTGAAATTGCCAGTCTAACGGCCCAACTACCCGTCTGCCTGTCTATCAATGCCATCTTACAAGCTCCTCACAAGGGAGGGATTGACCGATGATCGACTACCATCTTGCCGTGACCTCAGCACGTATGGTAATGACAATATGTAAGCCATTACCGGTATAGGACCAGCCCTCACCAGTGTAGTGGTGTGGCTCCCACTTTTGATCGCGGCCTCTTGCTACCCCGCAACTCGAGCAGCATCGGCTGAGCAGAGACATCTTTCCCTCTCCAGAAGCCAAAACGGTCAGACGCGTCCGGGGAACGACTCGGCCAGGGGGGGGGGGAGGGGTGAAAGTGGAAAACCTGGGGCGAGAATGGCAGCCTCCCAGAGGCCGAACAGTCGCAACGTTCCCAGCAGATGTTTGGGGTAGCCTTTGAGCGCGCTGATTTGTCCGACATTCGCCGAATAGGGGGCGACGGGGGCTGGCAAAGGTAAAAAGTGTACATCGTATGTAGCACCATGTATGTAACGTACTATGTACATGTATGTAACACTACATCCCCGAGGGAGCAAACAGGCAGTCCGCTGAATAGAAGCCACCTCTTGACACCAACCAACGCCCGGTGTGCCAGGTCCTCGGGGTCCCGGCCTAGCTCTCGCCTGGTCTTTCTCACTCCCTCTTGTTCCCTCGCTGTCTCTTCACCCCCCCCCCCCTCAACCCCAGCCCGGTGTCCAACTATGACGCAGATGTTTCTGCGGCGACTGCTTAAACTGGCACGCAGGGTCTTGTGCGGGGACAGAGTTGCGTGCTCTGGGGGGAGAGGGAGACAGCCAACACCCCTGTCCAGCATTGGGGTTCTCAATGCAACAGGCACACACTCACTCACACTCACACACACATACATTACACCTTGCACATTGCGGGATGGGGAATATGGGGAGAAAGCGCTGTGCGTGCTGCGCCTCGCGGCGCCCGTTGGACCAAGCAAGAGACCCTTGGCGGCGTTTGTGTTGCTAGTTCTGCAAGGCATGGTTTCCCCCTCATCCTGGCTGAATGGAACAGTTCCCTCAAAGTGGCAAAACGGACGCACCGACTCTTTCGATATGCTGTTCAGGATTCCAACACCAGCCATGTTGTTTGACTGTTTCCGTTGGCTCTTGTTCCAGATGAGGATTGGGCGGCTCTTTATGTCCGCCGTATGACTGTTTCACCGCCAGCGCTCTCGCCCCCCTTCCAATGTGGCTGAGGCGGGTCGGATTGGGTGGGATTAGTTGATGCCGACCAACGAGCAAAGTCCGACTGAGGCTGTGCTGCTGGATCGGCTTCTCATACGAGGCGTTGCTCAAAACGCCAAAAAGCATGCCCGGCAAGCAATTTCCCGGGACTTTGGTTCCTGGGACAGAATGCCTTGGGGATCGCCCACGCGCCCATGAGAGTCGGGCCCCCGGCCATGACTGCGCCGGGGAAACAAGCCTGCATCTCCACCGGATACTCCCAGAAACCAACACATCGGGGATGGGGGAGACGCTACTGTCAACACTGCCTTGGACAGGGCTCAAGCTTTGATCGACTAGAGTTTGCTCGGATTGTTTGCCTTTAGGCAGACGCACCCGAGTTCGGATTAGTCTAGATGAGTGAATGAACGGCCTCGGCTGCCAATTGGATAGCATCCGGTCGGTGGATTGAATGAGTGAGCTGGCCTTCTCGTCCTCCTTGGATCTCGCCGGACCTGGCCCAATGGGCGTCAGCCCGGTTTGGCAATCTGACCGCCTGAGCCCCTCGTCAGCGAATTTCATCAGAGTCCAAGGACTGAACCAAGAGTGAGGCCAATTGTGTTTGGTATTACAGATATATATCTGTGCAACCGCGACAGTGTCCAGCTCTTCAATACCATCACCACCCGCCTTATATCTCTTGTGGTCTCGAACAATCTCCACGTACAATAGCTAATACGTCCCAAACTTCCAGTCACAATGGTTGGTAGATTTTCGAAAGTCACTGACCGTCAAGCTTATCTATCTGCTGACATGGACTTCCAGGTCAGAAAATGGTTTCCTAGAAGCTCGGTCAAGAGCGCCTCGCCTCCCATCTCCCGCGTGGACTCTACAAAGTCGAGCAATTCAAAATGGACCATGACCACCACCACCACCACCACCAGCACAGTCCAGGAAGACGCCCCTTCCGAGGACGTCGCCCTCTCCCTTCATCCGCTCGCCTCCAAGGACGGCCTCATCGCCAAGATCACGCCGCCGACGCAGCCCACTGAGCCCACCGACCACGTGCCGTGCGATATCGTCCTGGTCATCGACGTGTCGGGCAGCATGGGCTGCAACGCCCCAGTGCCCGCAAACCCGGGCGAGAAGGCGGAGAACTACGGCCTGTCGGTGCTCGACCTCGTCAAGCACGCCGCGCGCACCGTCCTCGAGACCCTCAACGACGGGGACAGGCTCGGCATCGTGACATTCGCGTCCAAGGCCAAGGTCTTGCAGAAGCTGACCCCCATGGACGCGAAGAACAAGGCGCTCGCCGAGAAGATCATCAACGGCATGAGACCCGACGACGCGACGAACCTGTGGCACGGCCTGCTTGAGGGCATAAAGTTGTTCAACACGTGCGGCGAGATGAACATGGGGCGGGTCCCGGCCATGATGGTCCTGACGGACGGAATGCCGAACCACATGTAGGTCGCGGCCTGGCCCTCGATGCCCTGATAGTTGGGCTATAGGAGGAGACTGACGGTATCCAAGGTGCCCGAATCAGGGCTACGTGCCCAAGCTGCGTGGAATGGAGCAGCTGTCCGCATCGATTCACACGTTCGGCTTTGGGTATTCCCTCAGATCGGGTCTTTTGAAGTCCATTGCCGAGATCGGCGGCGGCAACTATTCCTTCATACCCGATGCCGGCATGATTGTGAGTTAGTTGACGCTCGTAGGGCTCCCTCCCGACCGCTGACATTCATCCCAGGGAACCGTCTTCGTCCACGCGGTGGCCAACTTGCAAGCGACCTATGCCGTCAATGCCACCTTGCGCTTCAGCTACCCCGCCTCCGTCCATCTGGACGAGATCAGCGGCGACTCCGTTGTTAGGCAAGAGGCGGTCACTCTGGCCGAGGAGGACGGTGAGCAGAAGCAGCTCTCGATATCTCTCGGCAACGTCCAGTACGGCCAATCACGCGACATCTTCCTCGAGGTCACAACCTCCAAGGACCTTGTGCCGGAGAACTCAACCATCAGGGCAGTGCTCGAGTACTCCCGGATGACCAGCAACACGTACAGGCAAACGGCCGAGCAATCTCTGCAGGCGCCCACGACTCTCCCGGAATCCGAGATGGCCTACCACCTTTCTCGCTCCCAGATCTGATCCTATCTCTCCTCCATCATCCCCATCCACGACGACGGCGAACGCGAGGCCGTGAGCAAGGTCTCTCCCCAGCTTCTGGAACAGCTCCGAGACCTCATCGCAAACCTTCCCGCCAACAGCTTCCCCTCCGACCCCCAGAACAGATCCCTCGTCGAGGACCTCGCTGGCGAGCAGCCAAAGGGGCAGGTCACCCTCGCCCTGTCGAGCCCCGAGTACTACAGCAAATGGGGCGTCCACTACCTCCCCTCGCTCCTCAACGCGCACGCCCGCCAGGTCTGCAACACGTTCAAGGACCCCGGCCCGCTCCGCTACGGCGCCGACAGCCCCCTCTTCGTGGCGTGCCGGAACCGGCTGGACGCGGCCTTCGACAACCTGCCCGCGCCGACGCCCTCGAACCAGCACATGGCGACCCACCGCGGGCGCGTCAAGATGAGCTCGTACAACAGCTCCTCCGGCGTCTGCTTCGCCTCCTCGACCCCCGTCCAGCTGGCCTCGGGCCGCACGGTTCCCATCAAGGCGCTCCGGCGGGGCGCAGCGGTGCGCACGCCGAGCGGCCCGCGCCGCGTCGTCGCCGTGCTCAAGACGCCGGTGCGGAGGGAGGTCATGTGCCGCGTTGGCGACCTCGTCGTCACGCCCTGGCACCCGCTCTCGCTGGACGGCGGCAAGACCTGGGCGTTCCCCGCGAGCGTGGCGGACCGCCGCTCGGTGCGGTACACGGGGTGCGTCTACTCCGTCCTGCTGCAGCCGGACCGGGACGCCGCCGCGCACGCGCTGAGCGTCGCCGGCGTCTGGGGCGTCACGCTCGGCCACGGGCTCGTTTCCGGGCGGGACGCGCGGGCGCACGCCTTCTTTGGCGACTACAAGAAGGTGGCCGGGGATCTGAGAGCAGTAGGCGTGGGGAGGAACGGCGTGGTCGTCGGCCGAGGTGTGGTCAGGAACCCGGGCACTGGTCTGGTTCGCGGCTTCAGGGCGCACGGAAAACGGTCTGTTTTTTCGAGCAGGAAGAACAAGGTCAACTGCTCTGCTGTCTAGTATTTCCCCCACGGGCGTTATGTTTTGGGTTCCATCTGCGGCTCCAGGGATACCTTCAATAGCGAGTCTTTTGGCAACGTTAAGGATCAAGACACAAGACGAGTTTCCCATGGAGATAACAACGATTGCTCGTGTTTATTCAGCGGCCAAACCTTCTGTGGAGGAGCCTTACCCCGTCCGAGGACCGAGTGACAGTACGCACACGTCGATATCACCATCACAGAGAACATGGTAGTTTGCACTATCGAATCTAACGGGTCTCAAGACTTTCTCCAGTCCCCTCCCACAGAGAGTGTAAACTCGTAAGCAGTAATGTGAGTGGCTTTCGGCCTTTCTATCGCGGGCACTATCCTACTTCTATCACTTGCTGCGCCCAGCTATCACACTAGCCCACTTGAAAGATGGGGGATGTATTAAATCGCGCTGTCACAATAATTCATCGCCCGCGGTACAATCTTCTTACCACATGTTTGCGGAATAGGTTTGGCTTCTACTACCCACCCAGCCGTCTTTGTTCTTCATGACTCTGCCTAGCCCGGCCTCGTGTCCGCCTCTCTCAGAGTGTACTGAATAGACCCGTAAATGGCAATGGATTTCTGTTTCCGTAAAGCGCACCACGATGTCATCATCCCTGTCCGTGGGGTCTGCCTGCTGGTATACTTTGGGACACCTTGACCGTGGCCCCAGCTAGCCAAAACCCGTGTGGCATAGGTTTTGCTGAGCGCGGCAACCCTGGTGTGCATATGTATTCGCAAGAGAGGCATCATTTGCTACTATTACGGAACGGACCACTTATGACAAGCTTCTGGTTTCCATTTGTCAGAATTTCCTTTGCGACATTCGTTCTAGTCACTGATCTTCCAAACCATCGTCTAGTGTATCTACAAGGAATGCGGTACATAATAAACACGCACCGAGTAGATATCTCGTTCTATGTCAGAAATGCTTCCTCACTCTGAGGCCGCTGGCACCGTCTGCCTTGATCCTGGACTTCGCATTCAAATAGCAACCTTGACCGGGCACAACAACAATCATGAGGAATGTCGGTTCAGGGATTGGTGATGCTAACGCAGGGCAAAGGATCCTTGCAACTCGAGCCAGTGCGGGTGGGGAATAACAAACTCTCAATACCTGTGGCAGAGCAAGGGAGGCGTACCTGATGTGGTTCCCTCGGCTTCATCGCTTCAGACATATCCATAAACCATACCGCTGGGGTTTCCGTTCATTGACGTCCGCAGGCAGATGATTTTACCGGGCGTGAAGACGAAGCATATCAGAGGTGGGGGGCATTGGCGAAGGTCCGAAGGACGTGTCCATCGAGGTTGAGGTAAGCTTCTACGGCTCTGCGCCACGTCCAACGTGTCTTGGGCAGTCTTACTTGAAATGCACCTGCCTGGAGAAGAAGATTCCAGTCTCGCTCATTGTTCTTTTTATTATGATAATGCCACTTACCGGTTCATGCTCTGGGGGCGGCCCGAAAGAATGGCAAAGAATCCGGAAAGCCGCAGGCCGTTTGAGGTAACGCCGCACTCTTTCTTCGGCAACGTTGCGACATATATCGATACGTGCGGCAATGCTCGGCAAAAGAGGCAGACTACGCCATATCCGGACCTCGTTCAACATTCCATGAGTAAGGGCTACCGAAATCACAGCCCCAGATGCTGGCGAAGGTTTTTAGTTGTTCAAAAATGAGGATTCAGGATTCCCTTATTCGGTGCGGCTTCTATTTGAGGACTAGCGCGGGTGATTCAAGACATTGGCCCACAAGCGCAGCTTCGTACCCGGTTGCGGAGGAATTCGTTAGCATCGAACAATGCGCTCGAGTCACGACCGGCAAGCTTGTCTCTTTACCAAGCGAGTATACGATTTTGACGAGTCTCTAAGTGAAGTGCGATGTCAGACGGAAAAGAGAAGGCAAACACGCATCGCAAAGTCTACAGCTGTGAAGTGACGAGGAGAAGAGAAGAGAAGAAAAGGACAAGACATCGGAATATTTGAATGACGTCTTCCTATCCATGTCGATTTCGAACATAGTCATCTAGATAATAAGGTTCTCAAGAAATCAACTGTTGTTACTTCACTCGTTTGTAAAGTTTTCGTAAAGCCTTGCATACTACGGCCATCTGAGCTTGGCCTACTACTAGGTTTAGACAGGTCATTCATCCCTTTGGTCACTTACCAGGATACCAGGCACGCAAGATATCCAAGGCTTTGCTGAGCATGGTTCCCTCAATTCGGCGGGAGAAGCGGAACCACACTTACGAGTGGGACCATCTAAATTCCGTTGTAATGAAGGACATTGTCAACACTGGATGTTGGCATATAAGAAGGACGTTTCTGCGAGGGTTGACGACTTCCTTTTTGCCTTGTCACACCACCGACAACCAGCAGCCATCCAACAACTGTTGTGCTTCAATCGTTTCTGTCTTTAGACCACCTTTCACTCTTTCCTCACTTTCCGTGGTCTCTGTCACTCGTTTCCAGTTATCACACTCACTTCGCAATGTCATCCTCAATGGCCACCTCTGCTTTGATGCTTCTCCTGGCAACCACGCCGTTGTGCAGCGGTAGCACTTTCAAGTTTCCTCGTTATTGGAATACGACGTCGTCGGCCGCCTCTGACGTCTCGTCGACCCTTTCTAGTGGGACGGCATCTCTGACTGCAACGTCTTCTGCCCCTGCCTCGGCCTCTGCCTCCGCGACCATCCTCCCCAACCCTTCTCACGTCGGTGTTGCTACTCAGCTGGGATGTTACGACTCCCCGTCAGGGTTCCCCAGCTTCGGCCTCTCTCTCGCCGATGAGCTGATGACCCTCGAACTCTGCGTGAGTACCTGCACGAGCCAGAACCGGTTGTACTCTGGTCTCTTCGACACTAGATGCTACTGCGGTGATGCTGTAGAGTCCCCCTCCATTGTTCAAGTCAGCGAGGATCAGTGCAACATCCTCTGCCCCGGCAACAAGGCTGAGCGCTGTGGTGGCCGCGTAGGTCTTGCGAAGCGCCAGATCCCGAACGATTTCCGCCTGTCAATTTACGCCAACACGGAAGTCATCTCGGGCGCAAGCTCCGCCTTCGCTTCCGCCTCCGGCCCGGCTCTTACAAGCAGCATCACGGCTGCAGCCTCCGCCTCCGCCTCCGGTCTGGCTCTTACCAACAGCATCACAGCTGCAGACTCCGCTGTGACTAGCACGTTCATAACTACCGTCATAGGAACCATCACCAAATGTCCTCCTGATGTGCTTAACTGTCCCATCGGATCTCTCACCACTGCTGTTAGCACCGTCACGACGACCTGCGCCGCTCTCCCGACCTCCCTCCCGTGCCCCAACGGCGAGTGCTACCGCCTACCATGCTTTGGCCAAGACTGCAACCAGAAGGTTACGTGCTACGGAGACTACGTCAGCTACAGCTCCCAGTGCTCCTGCGCAGCTGACCGCCGCCGTCTCGTCTGCGAAGATGGAGTTTGCCACCCCGAAACCTGCAGCGGAGACGACTGCGGCCGCAAGATCATTTGCGAGAACGGGCATTGCCGGTACTCCCAGTGCCAGGGCGACGAGTGCACCAAGGAGAAGATCACCTGCTACGGCAACGTCTGCAAGATCGAGGAGTGCGAGGGAGACGAGTGCGACAAGAAATACGTCTGCGCCGACGGCACCTGCAGCCACCAATCCTGCCCGCTCAAGGAGGTCAACATCAAGTACGAGTGTTCCGGCGAGCAGTGCAACGTGGTTGAGCCCTGCAAAGGAGATGGCTGCCCCATGCCTCAGCCACCGAACCCATCCAAGCTTCTCGAGGCGTCCGGTGCCCCTCCTCAATACCAGCCCGCCTCGGTCAGCACTCCTGGTGCTATCCAGCCTGCCGTCAGTATCGGCCAGTCTACCCTGAGTACTGTCCAGCCTGCCGTTAGTACTGGGGAGTCAAGCACGGTACCGCCTGCGACGCCTTCCATCGTCACCGCAGGTTCGAGCAAGTCCATCACGTCGTGCGGCTTCTTCACGTTGACTGTGGGTGCCATTGCTGGCCTGGGATTCCTGCTCTGAGGTTGAGCATGGCCAGACAAGATCATTTCTCTTCTTAGTCGACTCTAGAGTCTTTAAACCAAAGGCCCTAGTTCGACGCGTATTAAACCGTTCTAGAACAGTGTGTTGTGCGCATCATATTTTCGGTTCTGGGGACCTGTCTTGGGCCCGGATGTGGATGCTACCATCTATGGAGGAGCAGTGTGCACTTCAATATTATAAGTTCGTTAGCTAAAGGGCACACGACTAGAAATTATCTCTCCCGTATGTTTGGCAGTATCGTCCAGTTTCTTAGGTGTTATAAAACAATAAGATTTTTTTTCAATTCTACTCTTCTCTTCTCGCGTGCCTCCGCTCTAAAGGTTGGTCTGTTTAAATAAGTACGATGAAGCTGAAGAGACATAGCTTCTTGCTGGTATCTAGCACCATCCATTTCTTGTATTACGATCAGCTCTTGACGTGTCTATCAGCAATTTCAAGTTGATAGTGTCTCCAGATGTTGCAATATATGAACGCAGTTTTACAGATATTGTTGCAGAAACTTAAGCAAAAAGTATTGCTGAATGCAACTGCAATCGCACTTGGCAGATTCTTAATACATATGCAGGGCCATGAGGTAAGTTTAAGTGAAAGGGTAATTGATATATACAGCAAAACATCACTAGGAAATCCAACTGCATAAAATAACGCCAGCTTTGGAGTGTGTATGTTAGTCGATTCCTTCTCTCTTGCTCACAGCTTCCTGCAACCGGCAAAAGGTTATCTGGGCCCTGGCCAGGGATCGAACCTGGGACCTCTTCCAAGTTGATGAATAGGCAACAACCCTAAGGAAGAATCATACCGCTAGACCACCAGGGCTGGTGAGAGTTGTGAAGATGAGGTATCGCTGGTATGGATGCTGGTGCGAAAATTATGCGATATGGATCCTGCGGGTTGTGGAGTCACGAAGCCCTCATTTTGACTAGTTTGTTTGCAGCATGGCCTGTTCAGATGGGGACCCTTGTCACCTCTCTACTAGATCCAGAATTACATCCCGGTCGAAAAAAGTGTTGTTTTATAAAAATGCCGCCAGAAAAAGATAGGAACGAGTGTTTTATTACTCCCTCGACAGCTGTCGGTCGTTGCTACTCATTCCGCCCCCCTCTCGAAGCAAGGAGCCGACGATGTTTCAAGCTGCAGTGCCAATCCAGCCCCTCGCCTTGGTCCTGATACCTTCGGGCGCGACTGGCGTGGTAGTGGCTGACTCCAGTCCAGCTCGTTGGGTGCTCAGGAGAAACTTGCCAATGCCGATTCCGTTGCTCGCTGTGCGCCCGAAGAAGCTAAGCAACTTCCATTTCGTCTCAGAGTTGAACCCCTCGTCGAACGAGTTGAGGTACACCAAAGCCATGCCGATCGGAAACGGTGCGGATTGTATCCCAAAAGTGCCTGCCGAAGAATGGAAAAAGACTTCGACAATGTTGGCTATCTTGGTGCAATAAATGGAGGGGTCTGTCCGCTCGGGCAGCTCCAAGCCAGCATTCTTACCGATGGCAAAGCGGAGAGTGCTGTATGACAAGAGTGCTACCGCCCAACACAGAGCCATGATGGAAGCAATGGCAACATCACAGGCCGATGGGTTGTCGAGGCCCCTGGCCATGAGTTCCTCGAGCTCCTTTTTGGGGCTCAAGTTCTCCAGCCACCACGTGAGCTCTTCGTCAATGCGCCAACATTCTCTGACGAGTCTGGTGCGCCTTGATTCTTTCTCGAACTCGTCTTTGCAGTTCCTCATGCAGTCCAGGTCTTCAAGAATGCCAGGTACGTCAACGAAGATGTCGACTAAGACGTCTTTTGGGGTTTTCGGGACGTCTTGCCATGGGACTGTTTTCCAAACAGGGTGGCTGAGCGGGCATCTTCGTCTGCGCTTGATGAAGGTAATGATCTAGTTATCCCGTCGCCGTTAATGCATCAACCCGCAAATCATTCGAGCTGAAACGAACGGGGGAGAACCTACCAAGTGAATTCGTCCTGACGAGAACAAATCGTGCGCCGGGCCCTGCACGTGGGCCTCCGGTCTTCGCTGCAAGACCAGGGCCATCTCACCCAAAGCGTGGCCTTCCCAGCTTTCAGCTTGAGAGATTCCATGTCGCTCTCTGTCGTCGGCTCCGTACAGTAGCTGCAGGTTTTCCATGTCAGCTGGGATACATGACTCAGAGCTGCGCACCTTACCTCATAGAAGCCAAGAAGTCTCGAAGCCAACATCAATGCATCTGTCTTCCGTCTCTTTGGGTTTCGCAACGCGACATTCAGCTCACTGAGGGCGTCGCAATAGAACTTGAGGCCATCATCGATCATCCACTGTTGCTTCTCTCGTCGACCAATTGTCCCGAGGCTGAGTGCCAGTAGACTCTGCCGTAACGCAGCATCGGTGCGATAGAGGTCACGAACCGTTGTCGCCCAGTCGCCATTTGAGTATCTCACGATAGTGTTTCCGGGGACGCATAGTGGGGTTTCGGGCATGTAACCGTGCCAAAACAGATCGAATATCTTTTCTTCATAGGCAGATTGAGATAGAGGCGGTGGTTGGTAGATTGTACGTGCAACGGAGACCATCGCTTTTGGATAGTTGCAGGCGCTTAGGTTGGTGACATTGACAAAGATGCGCTTCCTCTCGTAACCAGCGCATTGGATCCCCGCCTTCTGGCACTGCCCGCATGAAGGACGTTGCAAGTCACACTGGACATAGTCTCTGTTAGCGGCGTGTATTATGCGATGCTTTGAGACACGCCATGTCCCGTTAGCAGAGGCAGACTCACGCCCTTCTTTCGCTTGCGGCACGTATTGCAGCCCTTGGAGCGTCCGGGAACCCCAACCATGATGGCTATGTGGGACTAGGAGAAGGGGGGATTGGGTGCGCGCGATGCTTCTGATTTGGGACTGGTGGAATGTGTTAGATAGATAACATCCCCGGCTCTATATCATTGAGTAGATGCGCGAAAGATAACGCCGAAGAAACGGCGAAAGAAGGATTTGCTGACAGCGTCAATGACGATGACATTGTTTGGACGCGGAAGGCTGAGCCGCTCGTCAGGGCGCAACGGATCCAGGACAAGTCCGCCTGTGCATGCCAGTCCAATCAATGTCGCAACTGCGGCGCAAGTCTAAACCCCATCGGGAACCATTCTGCGCGCAGTGGGGGGTCTTCAGGCTCAAGGCCGAATCTCCGAACTGTGGTATCGACCGTCGACGTGATTCACGCGCATTATCTTTCCCAAAGTGTTGAAACCCCGGCCTTCTTGGTTCTGCCCAGATGTACGAGGCAACTCACATCAGGCTGTTGTTCCGCAGATGCTTAGCGCTCTATCATGTGTTGACAGCGCCGGGGTCGCCATCATGGACGGGGTCGCAGTGTGGAGCGTATAAGAGACCTGACTCGCCCTTGCAACTCTTCACTGAGATGTTCAGAGGCAATCAACTCACGCGGCAATCTTCTTAGACACATGGGCTTATAACCATATCACCCATAGAGTTGCAAACTGTCCCGACACTGCAAAGTACATCAACATGGTCGTACCAACGCGTCCACCGGCAAATCGCTTTGTCGCCTCAATGAGAAAGCTTTACAACCCCCTTGGGTTCTCCAAGGGTTACAATTTTGTTCTTTTCTTCATCTTCTCTGGTGCCCTCATGGGATTCACCCTCGCCCGTTTGCAGTACCTCAGCTTCGACGCGTTTTGCAAAGGCGCGGCTCCCGGAGAATGCTTCTACTACCAAAAGGGCCATGAGAAGGCCGGCATCATCATCCACCTTGCCGGGATCCTCCCGGCCGGCTTCCTGGCATGCTTCCAGTTCGTGCCCGTGATCCGCCACAAAGCCATCTTATTCCATCGCCTCAACGGCTATATCATTCTGTTGTTGTCTCTCGTCGGGACAGCCGGTGCTTTCATGATTGCACGCCATGCATTTGGCGGTGGTCTCGACGTTCAAGCTGTCGTTGGGCTCGTGGGCATTATGTTTGTGGTGTCTCTCGTGTTGGCATATGTCAACATTAAGAGGCTTCAGATTGAGCAGCACCGAGCCTGGATGCTGCGAGCTTGGTTCTACGTGAGTGAAGCCTACCCGATTCACCAAAGATTCTTCAGCTAACCAAATCACGCAGGCCGGTTCCATCATTACCCTTCGTCTCATCCAGGCCACCAGTGCGGCTATCGTCAGCAAAAGGGGTACCTACTATGCCGCACGCCCATGTGGTCAAGTTGCTTATATGATCGACGACTTAAACCGAACACTCGAATTGTACCCTGATTGCTCAGCTTATTTCTCCGGGGCCAACCCCTCTCAGCATACGATTGTCCATGCGGATTTTCTGACGGCAACATCTGCTGCTGAGGCCGGAGCAGCTGTTAGCCTTCCATTTGGAATGGCCTTCTGGCTAGCAGTATCGCTTCACGCCATTGGTGTCGAAATATATGTAAGCTCATGATTCTACAAGAATATAACACGCAACATATGGACGAAACTCTAACATGGTCGGCTATAGTTGAGACTCACACCGGCAGAGGCTGAACGACTACGTAACGTCTCCTACAAGAGACAGTTAGAAGCCGGCATGAGCCCCGCAGGAAGAGCTGGACTGACGGCTGACCGCCTTGGCGATTCCGCGGAATGGAAGCCCAAGCTTGAGTCGCCCCAAGACAGTTCCGCTTCGTTGGTATCACATTGATGGGTCCTATTTCGATGGATGGGGAGACGAAGATTTGGGGTACCGTTGTTGGTTCTCAAATGTGCGTAAGGAAGAAAAGAAGCCATCGCGGGCTGCTTTGCTGAAATGTAGGATATCCACTGTCAGGTGCATCACTAGGGTATCTACACCAAAACACCACGATGATATTTGATCAAGATAAATGCTTATGATAAAAAAGCCGGTTCTGCCCGTTAATGACCAGATTATTTCTGATCTATTTGGCCAAAAGAGATTATGCTGAAGTGTGCGATTTTTGTATCCTTTGCAAGCCGGGTGTTGGGCTTGTACACCAGGACGTCGCCACTAATTATGCCCCTTTTCTTATTACGAGTTTATTCGGGACAGATCAACATTGGCGTCATATCTTATTGGAGCTGCCTCGTAAGGATGTGTAGCTCGAGAGCACATGCAGCTCGCCGGTCCCGCCAAGCGATCTTGCCAACACATGTTTCACTCGTTGACTGGCTAGGGAGAGCCATCTGGCACACATCCGAACGCCCTTTGATGGTGGCTTTCCCCCAAGATATGCCCGGAATTAGCCTGGGTGTATCGCTTAGTCTACACGTTTTCCCGAGCTGTTAAAGGCGCAACCGTAACGGCATCCGTTGAGGGGCAGCTCCATAGAGCTTGGGACACGTAGTTGCAGACACAGCGGAAGCTGCATGCTATTGATGAGAATGGTCAATCTAACCGTACATGTGTAACAGAAGGAGGGCACTATCAGCATAATTCAGCTTAGTCTGAGGCTGTGAGACATGGCTTTCCCAGAAGCAGGAAAGCACTGACGCCGACTTCCGCCGATCCAATGATAATAGCCATGTATTGGACTACGGGCCGTCGCGCTAGCAAGTTGCCGTGGTTCTCAGTGAGACCACATGAGAGACAGTTCGAAGGCAATGACACGAAGGGGTAACAACAGAGATTCCAATTCAGACCTGGGGATAATTGGAATTACTTGGCAGGGCAAGGAACTCGTCATTGATAAATTGGGAGCCCATGGACACCCACCATCTCGATTCTCGTTTCGTGCGGATACCGCCTACATAGCTTCATTCGCCACAATACAATCATTTCCATGCCGAGTCCGATCCCCCAGCCACCGGGTATCCCCCTACTAGGAAACATCTTCGACGTAGATCCTAAGAACACCTGGTCTTCTTTGAAGACCCTCTCGGAAAAGTACGGCGAGATCTTCCAGATCAAAGTCTTTGGGCACACCATCGTCTTCGTTGCTGGGGCTGCCCTAGCCGAAGAGCTCTGTGACGAGAAGCGGTTTCGCAAGTACGTTGGGGGCCCAATCGTTGAGATCAGATACGCCGTCCACGATGCGCTCTTCACAGCCTACGACCACGAAGAGAGCTGGGGCGTCGCCCACCGCATCATCGCGCCCAAGCTGACGCCCCAGTCTGTGGCGGAGCGCTTCGACGACATGGTGAGCACCACCAACGAATTGCTCGAGAAGTGGAAAGGCCTTGGCCCCAATCATGAGCTGTCCGCCATTGGCGAGCTGAATAGACTGAACTTGGAGGCGACGACGCTGGCGCTTTTTGGCAAGAAGCTCAACTGCTTGACCGGTCCTGAGCACCCGATGCTCAAGGGCATGGAGGACTCGACATCCGAGGCGATGCAGCGACCTAACAGGCCCGGCTTTTTGAACTGGTTTGTGTTCGGAGGCAAGTTCAAAAAGGCCACGAAGACGATGAGAAACTATGCGTCGGACTTGGTGGAGCATCGCAGGACCAACCCTTCAGACCGCAAGGACCTCCTCGCCGCGCTCATCAACGCAGCGGATCCCGAGTCCGGAAAATCCCTGACCAACTCGCAGGTCGTCGATGAGATCGTCTCCATGCCCATCGGCAGCAGCACCGCGCCGGGCCTGGTCAGCACCATCATCTATCTTCTCCTGAAGAACCCGCACGTCATCACCACCGCGCGGGCGGAGCTCGACCGCGTCGTCGGCGACGGCGAGCTGACTCACGCCCACCTTTCGCAGCTCCATTACATCGAGGGCATCGTCCGCGAAGGTCTGCGACTTTCTTTCGCCGCGCCGGGCTTCAACATCGAACCCATCCCCAAGGAAGGTGACAAGAGCCCGATTCTGCTTGCCGGGGGTCAATACGAGATCGCGCACAATCAGCCCATGATTCTTGTTCTTGCGGGGGTGAACCGCGACCCTTCGGTGTTTGAGGACCCCTTGGAGTTCAAGCCCGAGCGCATGGTGGGCGTGAAGTACGACGAGCTCCCGATGGGCGCGAAGAGATACTACGGCAACGGCAAGCGCGAGTGTATCGGCAAGCACTACGCGTGGCTCTGGAACATGGTTGTCGTGGCAAAGCTCATCAAGGAGGTGGACTTCACAATGGCGGATCCGTCCTATGAGTTGAAACAGGATGGGTGGTTCAACCTGAGGCCAGTGGATTTCTACGTGAAAGCGAAGCCGAGAGTAATAAACAGCAAGGCGCCGGAGCTGTAAGACCCCGCAAGTAGCTGTTAGTCCCGGATTTGGAATCGTAGTGCAATCGGGTCGTCATGATCCGCCGAGAAATATCCTATCCGTTGAAATGCTTGATACTCCAATGTCATTGCCTTTATTGACTATCTGGCCATGGTCCTCTACGTCCTCAATGAAACGAGCTGAGAAACAGGGAAAACCTCGTCAGCCTTCTCTCCTCCTTTAATGGTAACAGGACTACAATACTGCATACCATCACTGAGTCCTAGCTCGATATTTAACATAGCATGCTCTTCGTATATCCTACTAAAGTGACCCATTACTCCCAAAGGTCGTGGACCAGCAAATGTATGACGACTCAACACTACCTCCGGGCTTCATGAACCCCCTTCTATACTATGATGAGGTTTACGCTGCTACAAGTGGTTCAAATACCACCTAAAAGTTTTAGGACTGATTGGTAGGATCCAGCAACAGGTCTCAAGGGTCATTAAGGCATCCGAGCAATCTTTACTGACTTTGATGGTTACTGACTATTCAGCCTCAGGGAGACCTTAAAATCCTCGTAACGGTACACCCGCCTGCCACTTGAATGGCTTCGTTCACCTGGAATATGAATGCCTTTTAACTCCACCTCATAAATTCTTGTACTATGTCATGCGAGAATATGCCTCTCACAACACCCTCAGACAGTACCCCAGCTTAAACAATCAACGACTACCACCATTACTGCGCCCGTAAGCGAGCAGTTTCTACTGCCTCTACCAGCTCCCGGGGCGAGATACCCGCGGGATCTCGCAGCTGTGTAAAGGCATCTCCGTGTTTAGGCCCGAGAACACCGGCGTCTTTGACGAAGCCGCGATGTGAGTCGAAAAAGAACAGCGTGGCGTGAAGGGCGTCGGCTGCAACCTCGGAGGTGTGAAAAGCGGCAGCCGGGACCGTGTACGTTGAGTCCCGACAATGAACCTCCGACTGGGTCTCCATCGCCCTGAAGAGACTCCCCGTATTCCTGACAGTCGAGGACGACTGATGGGTCTTGTACGTGCTGTTTTGCCCCTTCCCGTCGTCCCACGCAAGGACGTAACCGGCATGCGTAGCTTCTGTGGGGTCCTCAACTGGCTCAACCTCCCAGGTGTGATCTTCGCCCTCGCCTGCGAGGATCCAGCTCTGCGCAAAAGGCTGATGCGAGTGCAGTTTGAAGTCGGGGTTGCCGCGCTTGCCATCCGGCAGCCAGACGTGCAGACGGAAAAGCTCGTCGATGCGGCCGTCCTTGACGAGGCTGCACAACGCGACGGAGAGGAAACCCTGAGCGCTTCGTGCTGCTGTGAAGGCTGGCGAGGTTTCGCAACTGATGGCTCGGTAGATCATGTCCCAGCATTGTGCGAGGTCTTCGGGCGATGCTGGTCGATTCTGACGCGCTGTCTCGCGCAGAAAAGAGACTGCCAGGGCAAGTGTGAGAACAGCATCGTGGAACGAGTTCTCGTCTTTGTTTGATGTCTCATTTTGAAGCAAAACTTGCCAGTTTGTGACAGTAAGACACCTAGCCGAGGAAGACAGACGTTGGGCGATAGGCTCAATGTCCGCCTCTGGGAGTTTGGCGGCTTGTGCAACACCGCGGAGAGAGCGCAACAGTGACGCTGAATTGATTTGCATTATTTGAGGGCTCTGAGGCAGTTTTCTCGGAATAGACTTGAAACTGGCGTTTATGTCAAGATGGCTGCTGACCTGTCGTCCTTCCTAAGTTGCAAGGTAAGTTTGGCTAATTATGTTGTTTGAAGTAGTCTGGCTGCAAGTTTTATGTGACCGGGGGATATGCAACATCCACTTCTACGCCCAATTTCGGAAACCCTCCATTTCATAAACTTGAAGCCCCGCCAGGCTATGCCGATATAAGTCACTCACGAGGCATACACTAAGGCTGCATGCCAGCGGGTGGGCGAATCACAAGGCGACATGGGAGGCGACACATTGTCAGCACAGCCTCCTGTTTAGGCAACACCAAGGCGGAAGATACATATTAGCTTACATGGAATTCCTCAAGTGGATAATCGTCAAAAATCGTGGTAGGCAGGCCTGGCAAGTAGTTCATTTTATTCAGAACAAACAACGTGGACATAGACTTCTATTTCTCATGTCCCCCATTGACTTTCATACCTGTATTCATCCAGTGACTGCATTAGGCTCTCTCGAACTGAGAAGAGAAGCCACGGTATCAATGCATATATCAAGGCGTTAGTAACTCTCTAATATGCCGGGTTCTTCAGTAAACATGACTTGATTTTCCTCTGAATCTCTATGTGCACAAACCCAACCCAGAGGTCCTAATGTTAGTGCTCTAAAATACACATAGCCAACTCACCGACGGAGCGACGCTCCCCCGAGTTCTTCAAGACAATTACCTGCTGAACAGTCCGAAGAAATCTAGATAGTATGCCGCTGTGTGTGAGTGAAAAACAAAAACAAAAGATACCGAAACTTTTATTAGGGGAACGCCCTTTCGCTTGTGCCTTCGTATATAGAGGCAGCTCCGAGACCCGCCTGTTTTGTCTCGATAGCCGAAGTCGGGCGTCAACGCCTTTCGAATATGTCTTACAAATCGTCGATGTACCTAGCCCTGGACACTGTTGTCTTCAGCCTCTTCGTCCTCAAGCCTCTTGGCATTGGGAGGGGGGTAATGCGCCAGGAGCAGAACGCCAACGGCGACGACGGCGAGGGCCTGTACGACCATCATCAGCACCAGGACTGACCGAGAACATGTGGGTCAGGAAACTCACCGCGTTGACGAAGAATGTCAGGTTGGGCTTGCCCATTTCCGATAACGTGGCAAACACCAAGCCAAATATACCCTGCGTCGTCAGAGTGGCTGCACTCTCGACGAGGGTGATGGCGCTCAAAGCGTCTTGACGCATGTGTGGCGGGCACATCTCTGTGATGACACCCTTGGCGGCCGGGGCTGATCCGGACGCGAATGGTAGCAGAAAGGCAGCTGTGACCAAATCTTAGTATTGCGGAGTGGGTTATTAGCCGACGTGATGCTAGAGAACTCACCAGCATAGACGTGCCACCCCTTGGTCGCCCACGCGGCGAGGGAAGTGACGATTCCATCAACCACCAGACTCCACCGCAGGAAGAACAAGTCAAAGGTGCTGTCCTCGTCCTCCTCTTCGGGCGGCGCCTTGGTCGGCTCTGCGGCGTTCATCAAGCCGGGCACCGGGTCCATGTCCTCGGGATGGGTCGGGATGAGGTTGCGCTCTTCCTGGGTGAGCGTCTTCTGGAGAGCCCCGGAGTGAGACGAGGCGGCGAACCACCTCCGGCCGGCGTCGATGATTTCCGGAAAGATGAACATGAGGAAGATGCCGCGGATCCACGAGTTGCCTGACATGAGGATGCCGTTCTCCGTGGTGCCAAAGTTGAAGCGGGAAGTCGCGTACATCTGGATGAGAATCGGAGCATATCCCGTGGCGAACTGTAGTGCACATCGGGGTCAGCAAGCCCATCTAGAGGGTGTGTGGCAAAAGTCGGTAGTCTCATGTCTGCACTCACCACACCGAAAAAGATGCCGAGAGCCAGGAAGACAAGCCCGTAGTTTCTGACAACCTTGCCTGACTCGAGGCGGTACTTCTGAGGCATGAGAACCTTGATCGGGGCCAGGAACCCGGAGGCCCCAGGGGTGGTCTTGGTCGCTGATTCGTCGTTCTGCTCGGGCGGCGCCGGCCAGAAGATGGCGCCGTAAGTCGTCGCAACAGCGAAGCAGCCGACGGCGGTGACAAAGGGACTGACGATGCCGAACACATCGCCCAGAACACCACCGACTAGAGGGACGATTAGTTGGGCGTCGAAGGAGAGACAGCGCGGTACCTACGGAGGTAGCCAATGGCGGTACCAATCATCACAGCGCCCTGCAGCCGGCCAAAGACGCCCGTATGTTTTCTTCTCTCGACGACCTCCGCCACGGCGGTGTTTAGCACAAGCCTGGTGATCACCGCCGCATTAGCGCCCGCCTACCGGCTTTTGGGGAGGAGGGATGGATAACGGGTGCCGGTTCGCTCCCACTTACATGTATCCCCGCGGTCCTCCGACGATGCCGATCAGCTGCGTGTACTGCATCAAGTCGATGCCCCTCTGGCCGCCGGTGGAGACGGCGATGATCTGGCACGAGACGCGGATGCAGAGCAAGCCCGTCTGGCTGATGAGGGCCCAGCGGGTGCCCCAGCGCTTGATGAGGTCGCCACAGATGAAGAGGTTAAGGATGCCGCAGACGGAGGTGGTCATGCCGAGGATCGACACCTGGCGGGCCGTGTTGGCGTCAATCTCGCGGCGGTGGCACATGTCGGCGGCGGGGCCGTCGAAGGGCGCGCGGCCGTTGTAGAAGGTCTCGCAGGCCATGACGCGGAAGACGTAGATGATGCTGCGGCCGTTGTCAGTTTCGCACCTCTCCCCTCGATTGACAATGTCTCTTTTTCTCTCTCTCTTTGCAGTGGTCCCGGTGCGCTAGGGGTGGTGTATCACGTACGGGACTTGGGTGATGCCCAGAGTTAGGGACACGAGGAACCCGGCGAAGAGGATGCGGTTCGCGGGAGACCACAGGCCGCGGCCGACCCGCTTCACGGCGCCGGCACCGACCTTGAGGAGGGGCGTCCGTTCGTCTGCATCTACGGCCATATTGGGGGGATTGTTTATGGCACGGTTAAGTCTTCAGTCACAAGGGGGCGGCCGAGAGTGGTTCTCTGATTCGCGCGATTACGTGGGCCAGCAGAGCAGCTTGGTTTCTTTTGGAAGCTCAAGTAAACTTTTGACAAAACTGGGAAGGTCGCTGCTGGAGAGAAAGGATCGGGAACCAGACGAAAGAGGGACGGACGGCGCGACTATGGGAAACCGGGGGAGAGGAGGAGGCGGGGAGGGAAACAAGACGGTTAAAGGATGAAAAGTCGGTTCTGTTTCCGCTATCGTTGGCCGGATTGCTGGGATTCCGTGGGGAAAGGTAACTTGATCGTTGGCCGCTGCGGAAGACGGGCAGAATCCCCGCTATTTGGTCAGAAAAGATGATGGACCTTCCGTCTTTGGGTCTCCGCAAGAAAAAAAGGGATCAGGTGGAGCGCCACCGTTGACCGATATCTGCAGATGGTGAGTGGTTAACACACCGATGGGGGGAGAGTGTGTGGGTGGCTGAGGAAGTAGGTGTGTCTGGAAGCTGGTAGATGGAAATGAGTGGATGAGAGTCTTCGTAAGTGAGTAAATGAGCAGCCAACAGAGAGACAGAGAGAGAGATACCAGAGATAGACGCAAAATGACAGAAATCCTGCGGGATTCTGTTGGTGTGGGGGGGGGGACAGACACACCAGCCGATCGAGGAGCCGAGCGCGGCCTTTGTGTTGCCGACCCGGAGTATGCGGTGTGGAGGCCAAGCGGGGATGCCAACATGTGATAGGCCCGAGATAACGTCGCCGGCTGCCAGACCGGCGCTAGACCGGAGCTTGACCGGGAATAAGTGCTTATCGTCGGCCTGCGTCCGCCGACGGGCGCCCGGTAACATGGCATAGCCATCCCCACCGCGGAAGGGCCCGATCCCGGACTCGCCTATACTATGTACACAACGTGCTGGTCTTGCTGTACGTGATGGTGCATGTTTTGGTCTGTTGCCAGTCGTTCAATGAAGTATTCAACGATATAGCCGGATACCTCTTTCAACACAGCACCAACACAACGGTCCAGAATGGATACTCATCCAGGTCCTTGCAGACAAATAAGCGCCTTCGGAAAACCACACGGGGATAAAACAGAAGAGAGATAGGCAACGTCCTCAAAAGACTCTTCCGCCTGTCTCACATATTGGCTATTGGGCAAGCCAATGTTGTACAGCCCATCGGCAGCCGTCGGGGCGACCGTGGTTAGGCTGGCGGCGTGCGTTGGGGGGAGGTTCTCCGGCACCTTGTACATGAAGTTTTCTGGGCAGCTGAGGTACTCTTGGTGGGCGCCGTACCTCGAGGGCTTGCCGACGCCTGTGGGCGTGAAGACGGCAACGAGATCACCGACCCTGAAGCCGGAGGTCGGCGCAGATTGCGCCACGCGGCCGCAAAAGTCGTAGCCGAGGATGGTGGGACGCACTCCCAAGATCGGACCGTGTTTGACGTCGGCGGAGTTGACTCCTGAGTAGAGCACTTTCACCACAACTTCGCCGTCCACGAGCTCGGGCACTGGGACATTGCGGATGGCTTTCAGATTGCAGTCTTTGTCAACGTAAAGCGCGTGCGCAGACGATGGGGGTGTTTCTGACATCGTGAGCTGTAGAAAAGTGTGTTTGACGGAGCCCGACCGGAACGTGTCTTGTGCCGACTTGAATGGGTGTTTGGCTGCTGGGCCGGACTGAGCTGGTGATCAGCCCAGAACTCGCTCCGCTTGCCAGCTTCAGCCCTCGTCCCTGCGAAACGGTTGTAGTCGCGGTGTCTTCCTTTGTTATACAGGCCCTTATGATTGGGTTAGAGAGTGAGGCGCGCCCAGAAAGCAGACTGAGGACGTCAGCGGCCGTCCTCGGACGAAATGATGCGGCCTCTGAAGATTGGTCATCGGCCATCGGGCTTTTCCAGAGGCCCGAAGGTCGAAGATGGCTCGAACATCCAGGCAGTTAGTTTCCTGACGAACGCAACTTCCAGTCATGCACCGATCTAAGTCTATGGTTCAGATCGGCCGTTGTCGGGTCCAATTTCGGATTTCTGCAACTTTAACTACAAAGGGTCAGGGTTACTCTTGATGTTCGGTAAAGGGCTGTAAGTGTCACCTAGTCTATTTGGACTCCGAGTGAACCTTGATTAACGCAAAAACGGGACCCTCAGCTACCAGCGACATGGATTTAAATGCCCCAGACGTCGTCCTAACCCACTGCAGTCAAGATCTTACTCGTATGTTGTTGCAAGCTGTCAGTGAAAGGTTCATCGACCATCGCCCTCTCCCTTGCGACATCTTGCGACATCCTGCTTGACCAAGACCGGCTGGTGCCCAAAGGCTAAGTAATACCTAATTGTCTAGACTACTGCATCAGTGAGGAGACACGGATGGGACTGAGAGATCCCACATCAACTGAAATGGTTCGCTATACTAGGTGAGATTATGGAACACGCCATCGACCTGTATGGCCAAACTGAAAACACACACTGGTAGAAATTCCTTGGCCACAGTCTAAAAGGTGTTGCAAACGGGCGAAAGGTACTACTGAGGCTTGTTGTAATTGGCGTCAACAAACCGTTAGGTGGAGAGTACGAGAGATATCTTTCTATGCATGGTAATCAGATAGTTTGATTACGCCTCCTGGAAAACAATAGCATTGAAGAATTTTCTGTCCAATCTCCTTCAGATAAAAAATTCCGTACCAACACCCTCTTCTAAGCAGAACATACTCTCCGCCTAGCTCTTCACTACCTCTACGGCTAGGTCAGTGGGCCAGATTGGTTCATCGACACCGTTGCCCCTCGTGCCCACATTGTAACCCATCTCGACGGCATTATTGTCGAACTGCAAAACAGGCTTCACGACCCAAAACGTGCCTCCCACTGCCTTTGACGTACGAATCTCGAAGAAGTGCGGTTGGAACAGGGTCTTGGAGTCGTGCTCGTGGAGGAGCTTCGACATGATGGGGACGGTGTGGGCCATGGTGTGGAAATGGCGAAAGACGGGAGACCCGTGGCGTTCCCAGACTTCCTTCCACACCGGTTCGGGGTACGTCCCGCATGAGCGTACGAGCCATTGGGAATAGTAGTTGAGCGAGATCTGCGCCGTTAGCGAAAAGCGTCCGGGAAGATGGATACAATCGGGCTTAGAATGTCAAGGTTCAACAAACGGCAAACTTACGTCAACGCCGTAGCTGCCACCGTGTTCGGCCCGTCTCATCAAAGCGTCGAGAACAGCTGTGCTGCCACATACCCCGGCGCTTTGTCCCCCGATTAGCTTTTGTTCAACTTTCCGGATGAACTAGTCTCAAGGGGCCTACCAGTAGTCGGAGTTTGGAAAGACAGGAGTGACCGCCTCGTCGAGTCCCATTGCCTTTCCGTAAGCCAGTGAAACACCGCAACACTAAACACACCATGTGTTAGTAAAATCACCACAGTTATACAGTACTTTTGAGCTCACAGCATCACTGATCTGCTGCCATCCGCCTCGCTTCTGCCAAGGTCCATGCCAGCCGTAGCAATTTTCTCGGAGGTGAATGATGCCGCGCTGGCGGTCCTTGACCAGGTCGAAGACGTCCTGTCGACTGAAGCCATGCTTTTCCATGACACCAGGTCTGTATCCGTCCACTACAACATCGGCATCCCGAATCAGGGCCTTTAGTTTCTCCTTATCCCCGTCCTTAGTCAGGTCCAGGTGGCAGTTCCATTTGCCCCAGTTGAGGTCTGGGTGCAAAGAAGACATGTCGGTGATATTGGCCGATGTGACGCGCATGACGCTCGCACCCATCTCCGCGAGGTCGCGGGAGACGACGGGGGCGGCGATGATACGGGTGAGGTCGACGATCTTGAGACCGGCGAGGGGTCGTTTCGTGGAAGACGGGAGGCTGTCGTTCTCGGGCCACCAGGCGGCAGGCTGCGCCGACTGTTCGTCTCTTTTGATCTCGAAGAGCCCCACCTTGCTGTTCGCCTGGCCGTGCTCGCTGGCAAAGTACTCGTCCGACGACCAGGCAACTGTACCGGCTTGCTTGGCCTTTTCGTTCAAGAGCTCGTCGAGGTCTTTCGAGTCCATTTGGGAAACGACATTCTGGATCCGTTCGAACACAGTCTCGTAGTTGTCGTCTTCCGGGCCTTCCTCGGGGAGGCCCAATGCCTTCAGGGTGGGATCGGGATTTATGCCTCCTGTTACGTCGTAACACTGTTAGCAATTCCCGGAATATCAAGCAGCCTTAGTGTCCAAGACTCGCCGTGGACCTCGTAGCATCTGCCGTCTTTCGTCTTGTACATGTTGGTGACAAGGGCTCGGTGGAGGCTCGCAGCGGTTCTATGCTTGTCTGTTTCAGGGAACATCTTCATTGCCTCTGGCACGAAGTTCATGAGCGCCATGGGCGTGAATTTTCCATCTTTACCGATGAGTTGGGCTAGCAAAGGTGAAAAGAAGAACAAGCTCGCGTGGTCGCTTTCTACGTCAGCATCTTCTTACTTGATTGATGTGAAAGGGTTTCAACGATGGGGTAATGGGTCCACGCCCCTGCGCAGGCGTCCTTACGTGTTGATAGTGACATCGAGCGGCTCGGCCTTGTATTTATTCTGCAGAAGACGATTGAGCATTGTCGCCTCGAGGCCCTTCAGGGCCGATATGCTCTCTGCGAATTTCCAGTTGATTGGGACACTTGGCTTGGGCGAGCCCTCGAATTTGACATGTTGACTGAGAGCTTTGAGGTCACTTGGCAAATCTTTCATCAACGGATTGCTCAGGATCCCGTGTTGTAAAACGGCTTCTGCCTCTTGCGGGACCGAGTATTCGCCATGAGAGCCCATGGTATCTCCAGTTGCTCTTGTTGAATGTTGGGGAAAGGACTAGTAAGACTGCACAACAATTCGATGACGGTACGGAGTTGAACCTAAGACGGAGCGATCAGGAAACTAAAATACATGGTCCAAAGAAACGCGCGCACAAGACAGTTATATAAGACTACGGCGGAAACGACTACACTCGGGTAGGTATTTGAAGCGGTTTCCAGAACCGTTGGACAGCTGCCTTCTAGACTCTTCGCTCATCCCGCATGTCTGACTGTACGCTATGATGCCGACTTGAACGAGATCCGGCAGCCAAGGCTCACGGACCCTTTTGCTGCCTCTCATCTTCGGCCGTCTTATCATGTAGCTGATTATCGGTCCTCATCGCTCTGGGATGACGCAATAGACCAATGGCTGGCTTTTTATGGTGACCAACAGATCCGAGCGCATTTAATCAAGTGACTCTCAGCGCAAAGCATTCAAGTCTCGTAGTTGAGACGAGCTGTTTACAATTGTAGCTCGGGTGCGTTCAGAGCACCCTCCGGTCCCATAAGCAAGAGTCTGCTTACCTTGACATCGAGTACACATGCAGTATGAGCATGCTTGTCCAGATCACTCCACAATCTAACCTGGTTCTTGCGGCTTCTGTGATCCGTTTCTTGTTGGTTTGATTTTATCAACATGATATGACCAGTGTCTCGCGGAGGACGCTCATTGGCACTCATTGGCCCAAGGGACCATAGCCCTCTTTCAAGATGCATCGTTCCGGACTGTGCCGTAGGCTAGCTATTGATCGTATCTACTAAGCTAACTAGATGAACCTACTTCTTCCAGGAAATTCCATAAAGACCACGATGCCTTTGAGACTCGAAAGCGATAGCTATGTTCCTACTACCTCCGTTTCCACATATTAAAGTACTGTCACCCCTAATTTTAGACCATGCCTTAGTAACGCGTCCCGGCCCTTGTCGATACGGTCCTCGACGCAATCTGCAACGCGCCGTGCGTGCGCTTCCGACGCGTAGTTCCAGAAGGATGCGCTAGCGTGTACGTCAAACTCGAAGCCCTCAACCCCATGGGGTCTTATAAAGACCGTCTGGCTAAAGGGATCGTCGAAGAAGCCGAATACCGGGGCGACATCCAACCGGGTTCGAGGTTACCGGCGGCAGCACTGAGTCGTCCCTCGCTTTGGTATGCAGCCTCAAGGGTTACCGGTTCATTGCAGTCTGCTCTGACGCGTTTGCGACAGAAAAGCTGCGGACCATGGCTGCGATTGGCGCCGAGGTCGAGAACGTCCACAGCCACAACGGCAAGATCACGCCGCACCTCTCTGCTACCATTGTGAAACGGGCCAAAACAATCGTGGAGGAAAACAAGGCTTATTACGCCGCGGACCAGTTCAACAACAAGGACTGCATCGTGGGCTATGGGAAACTCGGCGACTGCCTCAGGGGATCGACGCGCTTTGTGGTGCCGCCGGAGGAGCTTAAATGGCTATGGGCACTTCGAAGGTGCTCAAAGCTGCGCGTCCTGGTACTCGAGTCGTGGTTGTCGAGCCGTCGTCGGCACCGCCCTTGAGCCAAGGGACAAAGGGCGTTTATGGCATCGAAGGAATTGGACCCGGGCTCATACCGCCTCTGCTCGACAGCACACTATACGATGTGATCCGCGCATACCCCGAAGAGGAGGCGTACGAGATGTGTCGCAGAGTCGCGAAAGAGAAGGGCATCTTGACTGGCACTTCGACGGGACTCAACGACCTTGGTCCCGGAAGAGTGGTTCTTACGGTCGCGTGCGATACGGGCTTGAAATATGTGAGCGGGAACTTGTACGAGTAGGACTGGATAAGAGTTATTACAGTATCATCCTAGATTGAACTATAATCTCCACGCGATAGGGGACTAACCTTCCTGGAACATACAGTCAATTACTGGAGGTATATTTCATCTTTAAAGATTTCTCTCAAATATAAAAAAAGTAAAAAAAGTAAAAAAAAGCTGGTAAAACCTTATCGACAAGATTCTTTTTGTACGTAAATGTCACCTCTAAGATCGATCGATTTCTCGTCATGTTGTTAGTGGTTCTTCAGTGTTGTTGGTAAACAGGCCTCGCGGGGTTCCCTATAGCTCATGTCAATTCGAACCCAACCTCGACGTCCGTAAACGCTCCTATTATTATTCCTGGTCTCCGAGTTGTGAGAAGAACCATCTCCAAAGCTACTGTATTAGCCGGTGGTGTGAGAGTTTTCGAGATTGTGATAGTCTCCGCTTTTGCTGAAGCTTGACCCTTGAGCGTCAACTGAATCGTTCAGTCAGGCTCGCAGCTCGCCCAACACTCGGCGGGGTTTTGTTGGGGGGTTCCGTGAGCTGAGAATGAAAGCCAAGGATTTCCAAGCGAGAAGAGCTTAAGCTCCATATTGTCGCATCTGCACCTACCAACCATCATAGTTTACATGGTAGATGTGGGTTGGCGGCCCTATTGTAATGTTGCTTTTCAAGCTGACCTCCTCCCGCCTCTCCCTCCTCTCCCTGCCCTCTCAACCGCTCCACCGATGGTTTCCACCAATCCCTGAAATCCTGGGGTCACGTCAGCTTAACCGAAGCTGCAGGAGGTCTCCTAGCCCAAACTAAGATGCCTCTCTAGCCGACGGTACCGTTGGAACAGTGCGGCGCGCTTGTCTCAGTCGAAGTACTGCTTCAACCGGACCGAATTAGGTACATGAAGCATGTAGGGGAACCCGATCGAACGAATCCCGTGGGGATGAGGCGGAAGCCCTAAGCTTCAAAACCCTTGACCCCTCACTTTCGATAGCTCGAAGCTGACGGCTGGAGTTATACCATTGAGTGTCGTCCGTCGAAAGATAGACGAACAACAGCGGATTTTTCGAGACGATTTGAGCGTCGATGTTCTGTTGAAGAAGTCAATTTCACTCCATCATCAAGGTCCTAGTGATAGCCGGGGCTGCGAGCAAGTATGAAGGCCAACGCCGTAGTCATCGCCAGAGCCGCCGCTCTCCGCGGCCTTCGTCGAGTAGAGGTCGAACGATCCCCGCTTTGCTCAAAGACCCCTCGCAGGCAGCTCCCGGTGGTGCCGCGAGCATGCATGTCTTCGGTCGCGGAAGCCGTCGGCGTCGCGCCTGCACCTCCGCCGCCGGCGCAGGGCTCCGAACTGGCCGCGGCGCAGCGAGCCATCGAAGCCAAGAAGATACTGCAGAAGGCTGCCAGCGCGACCACCGTTCGACACGACTGGACGAAGGATGAGATCTCCGCCATTTACTACCAGCCCCTGATGGAGCTGGCCTTCCAAGCTGTGAGTTCTCTCTCTGCCGCCAAGCGGATAATCTCGAGCACGGCTGACCCGAGCCCGCCGACCAGGGTTCCGTCCATCGCCGATTCCACAACCCCGCCGAGGTCCAGCTCTGCACCCTCATGAACATCAAGACGGGCGGCTGCACCGAGGACTGCTCCTACTGCGCCCAGTCGACCCGGTACCAGGACGGCACGGGCCTGAAGGCCAAGAAGGTCGAGAGCGTCGAGTCCGTCCTCGCGGCGGCGCGCAAGGCCAAGGAGAACGGCAGCACGCGGTTCTGCATGGGCGCCGCGTGGAGGGACATGCGCGGCCGCAAGAACAGCCTCAAGAACATAAAGGAGATGGTCAGCGGCGTGCGCGGGATGGGCATGGAGGTCTGCGTCACGCTCGGCATGATCGACGAGCAGCAGGCGCGGGAGCTCAAGGAGGCCGGCCTGACGGCCTACAACCACAATGTCGACACCAGCCGAGAGTTCTACCCGTCCGTCATCTCGACCCGCAGCTACGACGAGCGCCTCAAGACGCTGGGCCACGTCCGCGACGCCGGCATCAACGTCTGCTCGGGCGGCATCCTCGGGCTGGGCGAGTCGTCCGAGGACCGCGTCGGCCTGTTGCACACCGTCTCGACGCTGCCGTCGCACCCGGAAAGCTTCCCCGTCAACGCCCTCGTGCCGATCAAGGGCACCCCTCTGGGCGACCGGACACCGATCCAGTTCTCTAGCATGCTCCGGACCATCGCGGCTGCCCGCATCATCATGCCTGCCACCATCATCCGCATCGCGGCCGGGCGCAAGACCATGTCGGAGGAGCAGCAGGCCATGTGCTTCATGGCTGGCGCCAACGCCATCTTCACGGGGGAGAAGATGCTGACGACGGACTGCAACAGCTGGGATGAGGATAACGCCATGTTTGGGCGCTGGGGCTTGAAGCCGATGAAGAGCTTCAACAAGTCGGCGATCCCGGTTGACGAGGCTGGTCTATGAAATGGAGAGTTGGCAACGTAAATGGGATTTGAGCGAAACGCGCATGAATTATATTCATTTTGTTCTCGGCGAGGTTCGGGCTCTCGAGGCTGTGCTACTGGCATCGTGAGTTGAGTTCCGTGGTCAGTCGTGAAAGATAGCTACACACAGGTTGACTAGGCCGGTCGTACTACTCGTAGAGCATGGCCTGGATAGGTATCAAGGACCTTGGTACCAACCTGCTTCTACCGACTCCCGTTTGTCAATAAAGTTCTTCTTCCATAAACGGAGAAGTGTTCCCCACCAAGTACCGAGCTCTGTTGCTACCTGGGTATCCGTCGTCTTGTCCACGTGTTGATGCAATCCCTTGGGTACCTTCACCCAGCCAGGTGCAAACACGGAGGGATGAACTTTCAAATCGCCTCTCGAGTGCTTGAGAGGAATACTGTGAATCGATCGAATCCAAAACACGGCGTTGACGCGACTTTTGAGCTCTTCTATTCTTTGAAGGGCATGCGATCATGGTGAGATGAAGCTCGACAGTGAGTGAGGGGGGTTTCATTCCGTGCGAGGGGCACATGCACCGCAAACTTGAAGACACGACATTGACCGCATAACCACAGTGAGCTGTATGAAAATACAACAGCCACTATAGAAAAACGACGCGAGAATCATGAGTTTAAATGTCGCACTCACAATGTTTCATGACAATGTTGGACCAACGCGTGAACGACCTGTTTTGGCATCTGATCGCGTGACACATGCACATGCACCAGCGCTTGGCCAATCGACGAAGCCCTCACTGTAAGATGAATAGACCCTCTTGCTCTCTCCCACCAACCCTGTCGTCATCGAGGCTGATTCTATCTAGCTCTAGGCTTACTTATCTCACCGGTCAGATTATGTCAAGGCTATTTGAAAATGCCGACAGGCGCCGTGAGATCCGCAGTCCGTGCTCCGCTAGGTTTCTAGAGTGAGAGTGAGAGTGAGAGTGAGAGTCAGAGTGAGATAGCAAGGGGGATGATGGATACGCGAGCGTCTGCCACGGCAACGAATCCTTCTCGCGTCAGCTTCATCTTCTTACGCTCTCTTCTTGAACCCTCTTGCAAGCCTCTTTCCCCCCTCATTCATCCGTGTTTTCATCTTGTTCTGTCTGTCTGCCATTCAACCCAAACCCAGCATCGACTGACATATCCCCCGAGGTAAAGGACACGTGCCGCCTGGTCGTCGAAAACACTACTGCGTAAGAAACGGACAGCCATTAACATGATGCTGCTGCAGCGTGCATGTCGCCCCAACGCCGGGGCCGCCCTCCGCATCCCCGCGCGAACCGCCGGCCGCCCCTCGACCCCACGCTGGTCGCGTCCCTACACGAGCGGCGGCGGCGGCGGCGGCGTAGACGGCTCCTCTCTCCGCGCACCCCAGCTCATTGGCGTGTTCCTCCTCTCCGGCGCCGGCGGATGGGCCATCTCATCCCTGCTCCGCGACGGGAAGAAGGGCAAATCCAGCGCCGTCATTCCCAGTCTCGGCCCCGGGCCCGTCGACCTCGAGGCGCTGGCCAAGTCGCCGGTTGACGAGGGCAGCTTCGCCAAGGCCGATGCGAAGCTTCGCGAGGACGTATTTGTGGGTTCGTTCAGTGCCGGACCCGGCAAAGATGCCCACGTCCACGCAGCGAGGGTGGCCAGCAACCATCCGGTCGAGGACTACATGGCGTGTTCTCTCGCCCCGGGGGTGGGGAGCTCCCAGGCCCTCTTCAACGGCGTCTACGACGGCCACGCGTGAGTCTCTCCCTTCCACCTCGAATCCGCTTCGCAGACGGGACAAGACAACTAAAATCTCCAACCAGTGGGTGGGCAACCTCGCTGCTGCTCAAGAGCGCCCTCATCCCCGCCGTGTCGTCCTCCATCGCCCAGCTGCAGCCCGGAGCCGACGACGTCGCGGTCGAGGCCGCCGTCGCAAAGGCCTTCACCGACCTCGACGACCTCATCATGGCCAACGCCGCCAAGGCCGTCGACGGCCTCAAAGCAGGCGTCGTCGAGCCCGCCGACTCGAGGGTGATGGCCGCCATCGCCCCCGCCATCGCCGGCTCCTGCGCCCTGCTCTCCATCTTCGACCCGGCCACCTCGACCATCCGCGTCGCCTGCACCGGCGACTCGCGCGCCGTCCTGGGCTCCGCCGCGCCCGGCTCTTCGTCCCACTCCGCTCTCGAGCTCTCCAAGGACCAGACCGGCCGCAACCAGGACGAGTTCGACCGCATCACCAAGGAGCACCCGGGCGAGGACGGCATCCTCGACAAGAAGAGCGGCCGCCTGCTCGGCATCGCCGTGACCCGCGCCTTTGGCGACCACCGATGGAAGTGGTCCGAGGACCTCATCAAGCACACCCACCTGAACTTCTTCGGCACCGCCCCGCGTCCCAAGTACGCGACCCCGCCGTACATGACGGCCGCGCCCGTCGTGACCACGACCAAGATCCAAGGCCCGGACTTTGTCATCCTTGCGTCGGACGGCCTGTGGGACCACATCTCGTCCGAGCACGCCGTCGAGTGCGTCTCGCAGTGGCTCTCGGCCAAGAAGGCCGGAGAGAAGACGCCCGCCGACAAGCTGGCGCGCACGCCCGCCACCCCCAGCGCCTTCGAAACGTCCGACGGCTGGCCCAACTGGTCCGCCACGCCCGAGCACTTCGTGGTGGAGGACCTCGACAACGCCGCCGTGCATTTGATCAAGAACGCCCTCGGCGGCAAGCGCAGGACCCTCTTCATCGGCGCCGCGCTCGCGTATGCCCCCTTGTCCAGGAACGTCAGGGACGACGTGACGGTCCAGGTCATCTTTTTCCAGGACCCGAGCAAGGCGAACTGATCCGGGGGTCCTTCAATTTTTGGGATTTGCGTCAGTAGGAAAGGCGGCGTTGTGGTTTCTTCTGGATCAAGGGGGGCCTTCTCTAGACATTGTGATGCTGGTCTAAGGATTCGTATTTGAAGCTTCATCGGCCTGACTGGCTTGTTTGGCCGATAAGATATACTGGGCGGGGTTTCTTGCCGCGCTCTCGTCATATTCAGCAAACCAATCACGACCACGGTGAGACGGCCAAGCCGGGTGCTCCAGGGTTGTCTCTATACACCTTGGGGATCCTGTACTAAAGTTCATGAGTTATCCGGTTACAATAGGGTTTTGTCTTTTTATGACTTTCGAATCAGCATTTAAATAACAGATGGGAAATCCCGAATGAACTCCTCGCGGCATCTTCCTGGTTATCGTGATACCCTGAGGAATCCGGTCGTGGTGATGCCGCCATCGATCGCGAACAAAAAACCTCTCAGAAAAGCAGCTCGGCCAGATGGTTATGAAGCAAACCAGCTCCGCCATCTCGTGGTGGAGCGGGTGGCCTACACCCTACTGATGGTTGACTAGCAATAGTAGACCGTGCAACACCTTTGTAGCAGCCGTCCTGCACGGGCATGGGTGTTTCGATCTCGTCAGGGGCGACCGCTCTAACGCGTATGCCTGCCTATATCTTCCATCGGGGGAGAGCCTCTAGAGAAGAACATACTCGCCATCCATATCCGCCGGGACCTCCTTGTAAGAAACGTGGCACATGCCCGCGCCATCCTCCCCTGCCTTGCCCAGACACCCCTCAACCTCATAGACCACGTACTCGTCGCCAGGGTCTCCCGCGTCCAACGTGTAAACGACGTCGAAAGCCAGGCTCTCGGCCTCCTTATTGGCTTCCTGTTCCTGATCATCTGACTCCTCGAGCCCCTCCGTGCCTGGAAGCATCTCGTTGCCCACGGCGTCCGGCCCCAAGGATCTCTCTTCTTCGGCCTCGGCGGCCGGAGGAGCGGGAGCGGGCGTGATGGCCATCTTGTCGAGCTCGTCCTTCATGGCCTGTACGTCCTCAGGTGTCGAGATCTCCCAGTGAACGAGCTTTTCAAGTAGCCCGCGGAACGCCTCTTCGATTTGGCAGTCATAGAGAGCCTGGTCTGGAACCTGCTGCCGCTCAGATCCTGAGCGCCGTCGGTCGGCGGGCCTCGCCGAGCTCGTTCCTAACGCAGAACGCTGCTCTTCTCTTTCCACGGTTCTAACGCTCAATCTGTCTCCGGGCCTGCGGTCCCTGTCTTCGGTTCTGGAGGCACAAGCGCCAGAGGATCCCTCTTCCAAAGGCAGGTCTGGAGCCTGCTGCTGCCGCTCAGGCTCCGCCCTCGTCCTTTTGTCGTTTGGGGTCCTCGACTCGCCCTGCTCGAGCCGCGTCCTCTTCTGCTTCGTCACGCCGAGACCGGCTGCGACCGACCGAGGGATCTGGGCCAGGTGTGAGTGCAGCCCCGGCCCCTTGTCGCATCGCAAGGGGTTTTGACACAGTCGCCGGATCGTAATGGTCCTCTGGAACGGGAGATCGGGGCGCTGGGATGGACCTGCGGTTGACTCGAGGGGTTGATGTTGGCGCCGAGGGGTGGCTGGCTGGGAGCTTCTCAACTGGCTCTTCATTTTGCTTTCTTTTCAGCACTCTTTCCCCCTCTTCTTTTACGGCTTGCTTAGGGAGTGTCTGGGGAGAAAGGAGTTCATGCGGTGAAGGCTCCGCCACGGGTCTTTATACATGGACCTCAATGTCACACACATCCGTCGACGGTACGGCAGAGTCAAAGCTTGGAAAGATGACGGTATTATTGGTGTGTTTGGCCCTGGCTGCCTCGATCCAAGACGCTGGAAATCTTCCATAAAGGTAGACGACTTCGGTCCCGTGACCATCTATATGTGGGCCGTAACCACCTTGTCGAGGCAAACCAAAAGTCGGAAAAGTATACCTGTCAGTTGAGAACCAGGAAGGCGAGAGACACCTCACCCTTTGACCATATTCCGGAGGATAAAGACGTAGCTTTGCTAAAACATTACTGAATGAACCAAGAGACAGAGGGTATCCGCTAATCCGCTTCCAAATCAGACCCGATCTTTTTCCCATTCAACATCACCACCTCCTCGTCTAGGTATCTCTAAACCCCTCTTCGTTTCTGGAACTCAGAGCCATGATGATAGTCTACACGGACCAGCACCGGCCACGGCAGCCCGTGTGCTTCTTATGACCGCCGTCGTGAAGGATGTTGGCGACGTTACTCTTCGCCCTCCGAATCTTGCCAGTTTTTCTCGTCATCATCGTGAAGCCCCTGATAGTCAGACCCTTCGCCCCTCATCTTCGAGACTATCTGGGTGATGTACTTGTTATCTGGCTTCAAGGCAGCATAAAGACTTGGCGTCACGGCGACGGGAATACTGCCGTGGCCCGCTGTTTTCATCGACTTGATGTACATGAGCTGTATACCCGCCATACGCCATACAAATTTCGGCTTGTGTTGGTAGTATTTCTTGAAGGCCATGCTCGCACGTAGCAGAGCCCATTGCGACAATTCCTCGCACAGATAGTCTTGCAGCAAAAGAGCCTCGATCGTCAGATCGAGCACTCCATCTGGTCTCGGCTGAATGGCACGCCACGACTCATAAACTTCTGCGATACGACGCGGAAGGTCGTCTTTATCCGTGGTTGAGGCAACGGCTGTGGTCCATTTTTCCTTGACGTCCTTCAGATCATCCGTCAAGTTCTTCAGTACCCTTTTTAGGCCGGGGTGTTTTACTGCGAGCTTCTCAAAGACTTCATGTGGTTTGGCCAGATCCGGATCCCATAACTCCGCCGTCTCTTCTTCCCCTTTATCCTTCCTCATGGTAAAAGATCTCAGTTCACGTCGACCCGAGCTCGAGGTCATTGCCTTGTGGAACTTCTCCAGCTCAGCATCGATTGTCGGCTTGGCCACGGAGAACTTGAGGTAGTCGATAATGTGTGTGGGTTTCCCGCCACTCGACCAACTATCCAAAAAATATGCCGGATCCTCGAGGCGGCTGAACTTGCGGCCACCGAGCCGGTCGTCGCGAAACCTATACCAATCATCCTCGCTAAACTCGAAACCTTGCTTGGCTTGGTCCACGAGATTTCCGAGGAGAGCACTCAGCCAAAGCGCGTAATCGTTGTTGACGCTGTTGATGCGATAGCACAGCCTTTCCTTGAACTTGGTCGCCCTTCCCAAGTAGGTGGGACGCATGCTGAAGGCAATGCCGCGGCTGATCATATCCAAGACTGCATCCGAGTTGGCTCCACGTCCAAGGTCGGCAAATGCCGTTGTGTCCTTCTTGAGATAGCTTGATAGGTCTGGGATCGGCGGCACGTCTGCGTTTTTAAAGTTTGACACGATGGCCGGCTCCCAGCAAACCCAAGCCTTGTCTCCGTCGTAGTCGCCGCCCGAAAGTTTGTCGGCAAGAGGCACATTTCCCTTGGCGGAAAAGACGATGACATCTTTGATTGTATGCAGTTCTGGCTTGAAGACGGCCTTCACTCTTTGGATATCGCTCACAAAGTGTGCAGGTGAGCGAGCTACGAGAACGTCGCAGCCGTGGAGGATCGAGTCCGAAAAGGTGTCGGTCTGGAATTTGGAAGAAAAGCATAGATGGACTTCGCCCTCCTCGAGCACATTCCAGAAGTCAACGACCATGAAAAGATATGCCGAGTTGGATACCTTGATGCTCATTTTCTTCTTCAGGCTCTCGCACAGGCTGTACCTGAGATTCCAGGCCAGTTCTTGAAGATACCTCTGCCTCCGAGGGTCAAACCCGGCATCTATGAGACTGTTCATGATCTCCTCGTTCGATTCGGGAAGACCACCCATATAAGGCACATGGCCGTGTGCAAGTCGCTGCGTCCGCGTAGAGGATGTTTGGCTGATCCATTGCCGAAACTGCAGAGGGTATTTCATGGCATCCTTCTGTTCCTCGAGCTGGCGGTTGAGCTCGTCGACAAGGCTTTTGCCAATGACCTCACGCATCGCTTCTTTGTTGATGGCACGATCTTCAAGGACCGGGAGAAACTGGATGTTGAGACAGGCAGACCCGGGATCCTTGGCATGGGCACGTACTTCAAGGGTGCGGTGCTCTGGGTCACCAAAGTCACAGTTCCACTTCCGCTGAGATGGCCAAAGTTCCAACCAGAGGTCGCCTTTGTCGTCGGCGATATCGATGAGCCACATGCCCTTTGCAGGACCGATACGACCTTGTATGGCAGAGGGAATATCACTGAGACCAAGAACGTCTCGCGTCTTGCGTGCCAAGGAACGCGACATACGCCCAATACCGTCATTCATGACCTTTCCAATTGGGGAGCACATGTCCTGGTCTTGGATTCGTATCTGATCGCGACCAAGAACGATTATTGGTGTTGTTTTGCTCAGGCCTAGAGGTGGCATCAGCATTGTGAAACAAGTTTCGGTGTTTACCAGTTTCTTGGTTTACCGGTTTCTTACCAAGCTGTATACGGGAGAAGAGCTTCAGGTACGGCTGTTCTTGATTCCTGTCGAACTGTAGGAGCCAATCAAGCATGCGATAGATAGATAGCTTCATTCTCAATTCGGGCGTGTCGTCCTTGAGCGATGTCCCGCCAGGGGGGATATGGACGGTGTGAAAGTTGTTTCCATTCTCAGCAAAGAGACTGATCCGCTCTCGGAAAACGGGTCGAGGCTCCGGTCCAAGGTAAAGATTCTTCTGTGGCTTTTTATAGCCACCATCTCTCGAGAAGAACGCCCGCCAATGTCTACCCGCAAAGTAATGGGGCTTTGCAGACAGCCAGCGGGTAACCTCCTGTGAGGCCTGAGGGTTGTTGAGGGGTGCGATCCAGGAATTGGAAGCTGGAACCAGGAGTTCTAGAAAGCGGTCTGAGCCAAAACGACGATGAAGGCGGCAACCTTGATCGAGCGAGATTGGCATCATGGATAATGTGAATACCTGGCCTTTCTTTTCTTTCGGAGCTTGAACAAGGGTCGCCGAGAATAGCACATGCTGTCCGCGGACGGTTTTGAAGCCGGACATTGCTGCCTTCCAGGCATCCGCGCAAGCTTGTTCTGGGAATGTCTTGCCAGCGAAAAGGGGGTGGGCGAAGAGAGACTTCCGGAGCTGTTTTTGGTCGGTCCATGATTCGTCATATGTCATGTGGACGTCCCCCAAGTCGACGTTGCAATGAACTGCGATACGGGTGACTTCCCAGGCAACCGCGAAAGGGGCACGATTCAGCCAGCAGGGGAACCTGGCTGTTATCCAGTCAGCTTTGGAATCATTGAGCACCGCCCTTGGCAATAGAGGTTGAACCCAGAGCATTGACGTGACAAAGACTTACGCCAGGAAGCTTCAAGTCTAGACAAGAGATCCACTGGTTCAGATCTCTTGGGAGGGGCAGACAGAGCCTCACGGAGAGTGGGATGGCCAAAACCTGAGATGTTCGAGCGGACTGCCGCGTTACGCGACTTGACCAACGGAGCAGGTTCAGCTTCGGTAGGTTTCGTAGCAACATTCGATGAGGCTCCCGGATCGTGCTCGGAGAATGAGACGTTAAGCGCATCAAGATGGCCGGAACTTGCCGGGAATAGATCTTGCGAGTCCGACGAGGACGGTCCGACCGGGGTGGGTGTTGTCTCTTGAGTACCCGGAAAGCTATCGTTCGCCGCGGAGAAAATAGAGGTCCGGCTGGTATTTGCAGATGTCGAGAAGGAAGTGTTTGCGTAGACGCTATCACGTGAAAAAGACGCATTGCTGGGCCTGGAAGACCATTGAACGCGCTTGCTGAACCTTGCTGCCGAGGAGAAGTCGGGATTGGGCGATCGAGAGCGGCTGGGAACATTGTCGAGGGTGTTGATCACTCCTTCGGCCTCTTTCTCGCCTCCTGACAGACTGGACTTGGCCTTCTTTGGCGAAATTGCCTTGTTGTCCGCTTCGGATCTTCTCTTAGACTTGGGAACTTCAACGGCTGGAAAGGCCGCCGGACTCGTGTGGGAGCGAGTGGAAGTGGTGGATTCCAGCTGTTTGGGCCGAGCCTTTCTCAGGATACTGATTAGTATCTCTTGGAGCCCGAGAACTTGTCCTGGAGACTCGGCTTTGGGGGATGCTCCGGGATCCGAGAGAGACTCGTAGTCGTCAGATGGGCGGATCCATTGTTGGCTAGCGGCACGAGCTTCCATGTGAAAGTTTTGCAAGATCCTGTCTATGAGAGAGGTCTGAAAGCAATGATAACGGATTTGGCGGACTATTTCCTCGCTGCGGGCGAATGCAGCATCCTGCTGGGCGCGTGCCCGGGTTGATGAGGGAGTAAGTGTAACATCCGGCAATTCGACAGAGAGATTATAGTCGCGGTTGAGCTTGTCAATGATGTGGTGCACCGGGTCGCTCTGGGTGGATTTCTTTGGCGTTTTGGGGGCTGACTGGGCAGTCCTTGTTTGCGTTGCCATGGCTGGGCCGAGTAGCTAAGGGCTCCGGATTCGATGAGAGTCAAAAGGCACATGCATTAGGTCGAGGGAGCACTCGCAACTCGAGGCGGAGCCAGTATGCGATACAGCGAGCTCTTTTGCCAAGCCTGGCCGTGTTGAATGCCAATTATCGAGGCACCAAGTCAAAAGTTGAGGCAAAGGTCATGCCATATTGATGTTGGACGTCGGAAACAGAGAGGTCGAATAAGCTGCTTCGTGGGTTGGCGCAACAGGAGGGGCAAAGATGAACATGCAGCCGTTTCAGGACGAGGGAGAATAAATAGAGAGACGGAGCATTGTCTTCTCATTCGAGTTGTTTGCGCATTAGCCCTTGTAGGGGAAAGGAGAGGCGAGGCGAGGCTGTGGCTGCGGCCGTTGGGAGGAGGAGATTGTCATCTATCGCAACGCAGCGCAAAATCGCGGAGGGGTAGATACAGAGTGACTTGCCGTACCTACCCTTCACCCACCTAAGGTAAAGGGGGGTAGCCGTCACATAGCTGAAGGGAAGGAACAGCCTGCCAGGGAGCAAGCGGGTCCTTGGCAAGCTCATTCATTGGCCAGAGAGCAAAGATGCCAGGGCAGCCGCAGATAGCCCGCATCGTTAAGCGAGAGGGGACGGTGGGTCCATTGGCCAATCATGGGCCTAGATGTGGAACCACCCGCGACAGGTACGGGACAAGGCGCGCCTCCCTCAATAGTGCGGAGTACTCCGAAGTGCGTGCAGCAACGGTCAGGAATGCTCAGTGAATTACATAATACAGGTATGGATGACATAATACAAGTATCGATGACATAAGATAAATGGATGAACAAGGAGAAGTAAGTTGGGCATGCAGTGTCTCTAATAAGAGGAGCGAGCTACTATCACTATTCCCGAAGCTAAGCTGAAAGGCAGAAGGCGGCGTTTTGTTCTCATCTGGTGGCATATAGCCCAAGTAGCAAATCCCCTTACGGACACAGACATATACGGGTGTGTGTTGACCGACGCCTTACAACTCGGCATGTCCTGACAGAGAGAGAGAGAGCCGAGGGTATAGGTATCTTGTAAGCACATCAGCATTATATTTCCTTCCCGGTGCGAGGCATCGCAGTCCGTGACGGCCCTTCAAAGACGGCTCTCTATCTGCACCTCCGCCACCTGTGCTGCCGCCGCCACCTTTCTGGACCCCTCGTTCGCGTCGGCCTCGTCTGCCAGGACCTGCCTGAAGACCGCCTCGACGTCGTGCTCGTGGATCCAGACCGGCTCGACGCGGTTCTTCATCCTCGCCCGCAGGCCCTCGTCCGTCTCGTCCACGCCCAGCCTCGCCACCTTGCTCCTGTTGGTCGAGTGCACCGTCTCCAGCACCCGGTCCGTGTGCGCCTTCCTCGTCTTCTGGTACAGCCTAAGCGCCCTCGCAATCTCCCCCGCCGCCGGCACCTCCGTCGCCGACGCCGGGTAGACGTGCCGGACCGCCGAGGCAAACGCCCACGCGTCGTCGATGGCCAGGCTGCCGCCCGCCGCGAACGCTCCGCCGTGCGCATGCGCCGCGTCGCCCGCGAATGTTACCCGCCCTCCGCCCATCACCCAGCTCTCCAGCCCGTGCGCTGACGCGTTCGGGTACACCTTCACAGAGTCCGCCGGCGTCGCGTCGATGATGTCGCGCACCAGCCGGTGCCAGCCCTTGTAGTGCTCCTTGATCAGCCCGACGTCGCCGTCCGTGTTCCACACCGTCTCCTTGTACGGCGCGTCCGCCGCGTCCGGGTCGCTCTGGTGCGAGGCGACGATGCAGAAGAGGCCCTTGCCCAGCTTCGACATGAACCACGTCCGATCCGTCCCCCACCAGTGCTCCGCTTCCTCCGGCAGGTCGGGGATGTGCGCCACGTGCGAGACGGGGTACACCGCCCGGAACGCCGTCCAGCCCGTCCACTTGGACCGGGACGACGGCACGTAGAAGCTCCGTACCCCCGAGTGGATGCCGTCCGCGCCGAGGAGCAAGTCCGCCGTGATGCCGGTGCCGTCCGTGAAGCCGATCTTCAGCCTTCCCGTCGTTTCGTCGTTGCTGATGGTCTCAAAGGCCTTGCCGAGGTGGATCTGGCTGGCGTCGACGTGCTCGAGGAGGGCCTGCTGCAGATGCGGCCGATAGAAGCGCGCCGTCTTGTGGCGCGCGTCCACGTCGCCACGATGCTCGTCAACCGAGACCATCTCGCCTGTGACGGCATGCCTGTTTCACGACATCAGCGACCGGAACTGCCATGCCCCGCCGCGGCCCCGGGAAACACCCTTACCGATAGATCATGGGATACCCCGACTTGTTGCGGAACGCGATGGAATCGTCGAGCGCATTGTGAATTCCCAGTTTCTCCAACGTCCGGAGACCGTTCGGTCCGAGCGCAATCGACGCGCCGACTTCTCGTAGCTCCTTTGCCTTGTCGTAAATCCGGACATTGATGCCCGGGTGGTCCTTCAGCGCGATCGCCGCCGTGAGGCCTGCAATGCCGGCGCCGATGATGGCGACTTGGAGCTGTTGCTGCGGGCTCTTCCCCATTATTCCGGCTTGCTGAATGTCAATCTCGAGGCTTGTCGTCTTTGCAGAGCATTAATACAGGGCCTGGCGTCTGCAGAACACGTCTGCATGGACGGCGCACCCCCCCACGCATTTATGAAAAGGCCTGCCCTCCGGCGTTGGCCACTTGCGGTTCCCTCCTCCCGACTTGAAGATAGATAACGCTGCGCTGACGTGTGAGGATCGGAGCCGAACCCGGCGTGACGCCATATCGCCCTGAGATGGTGATACCGCGCTCGATACCCCCGCATCACGCCTGGGAACGGGGTTCCGATAAAGGGCTTGCAGGAACAGGCTTTCCCCCGCAGCCAATCTGGCCCTCTGTTCCCGTCTCACGCCATCCAAGCCCACAATCAAGTGGCACGTTTTCTTCCTTTCTCCGTCACTTTGTCGGGCGACTTCCGACTGTAAGGCGGGGGGGCTAAGCCCGGCGTCCACTGTATTATGCCGGAAGTCGGAAACTCGTAAATTCGTTGGTCGCGTAGTCCATTACCGCACATTACCAATCACATTCTGAACGGGCGCGCTCGAGTTTGCTGTCATTTCCTAACTCACCAGCTGCCGCATGAAACTCATCACTGCGAGATTATGCCGGTTCCGTAGACCGTGTTTCTGGCTGTATCGGCCAGTCCCGGTGGACAAAAACTTTGGTTCCTAAAAGGTTTGCCGGCCCAGACCCCGAACAACAAGCCATATTTGCTTTCAGTCAACTTTGACATATATCCGAAGGGCTCGACTTGGGCATCCAGTGTTCCCCCCCCCCTCTGCTAGTCTAAGTAATTGCACGTGTTCACTTCGACCAGCAAGCTGACGCATGTCGTGTCACGTAACCAAAAACGACGCTGTTAGTTACGGGGCAGTAACTAACGCTTACATATCTCGTGACATGTTGCCTCCACCACGTCAAACATTCTTCACTCATCTAAACTTTTCTCATTAAATACTGTTGGTCAAATCACGTAAGAGGGATATCCTATAGATCACGTAATAAATTGTAATATAGAATGTAGTTACTTATTATATTAGTTAGTTATAAAGTAAATCTAGACTTTTAGGTAGTATACTAGTAGTAAGGTAGATACTACTATAAGAGGTAGTATGTTATATAAATATTACGTAACTACCTCCCCTAAAGTATACCTACTGTATACTAACACTAGTAACTTTTTTTTATAGTAAAAGTTACTAGTACCCTAGCTATCTAAATTACCTTTAAAAGGCCTAAAAACGTAATAAAAATTAAAACTTTAAAAGTATTATACTTTTTATAGTTATATACTATATATTCCTATATCCTCTATTTTTCTTATAGATAGTATAGGCTTATACTAACTTATTTAGGAGTGTTTTTTTTTAGCTATAGCTATTAAAAGCGTATTTTTATATTAGTTAGATTTAACTACTACTATTATAGTCTAGTTAGTTATATAACTTATAATTTATTTTTTACTATATACTTATTATAATTTATTACGCCTATATAACCTAACCCTTTATATATATTTTAGCTTTATTATTTATAACTAAGCCCTTAAGTACTTACTTTAGAGATACCTTTATAAATTTATTAGCTAGATTATTAGATCTAGTAATTTATTAGACTTTATAAAGCTTATATTACTTATAAGACTATCTTAGTAATATAATATTAATTATAAGACGCTTCTTTTTTATAGTTCTTAGCTTAACTAAATATTTATAAAGTAAATATAAGTCTATATATATAATAGTTAGGATTAATAAGATATTAAGCTTCTTTATAATTATTATAATAGTTATAAAGAGGGTATAAGCTATATTAATACTTATAACTATCTTATATACTTTAGATATAAAAACGCTTTAAGTAACTTATTTAGACTTTATAAATAAGAAATAAAAGACGTTACTATAAAAAGAAAACTTAGCTTAGTTATTATTAATTTTTTTATTTATAAGAAGGATAATAAATTCTAACTATAAAGTTATATTATAATTATTAGTAAATAATCTATTTATAAATATAAATAGCTTAGCTAATATAAGATCTAAGGGAATAAATTATAGACTATAGTTAAGTAAGCTTATCTACTATTATAGTTAATAGTTAAGGTCTTTAATTACCTTATTATTTAGCTCCTTATATTAGGCTGTAATAAAAAGATTATAGTATGCTTTAGGCTAGTAAATAGAGGTAATATATACTCCTTATGCCTATTACTAAATAAAATCTTAGTAGGCTATAAGTAACTTTATATTAATTAATTATAGCTTTACTTCTTACTTTTTTTAGTAAAGTATAATAAAAGTGTTTATAGTAAATATAACTATAATAATCCTACTATTAAAAGTAAGTAGTTAGTTAATAGTAAGAAATAACTTATCTTTTATAGTAAATTTTACTTTAGTTAGTTCTTTATTTTCTTAGTTAGAAAATAAAAAGTCTATTAGGCTAATAGTATTATCTATTTATATACTAATAAGTATAAAGTGTAAATTTTTACTAAATAATAAAAGAAGGTAGGGGTTATATATAGTAAAGACTATCTAGAGATTCTCCTTATAGTAATAGTTATAAGTAGCTTACTAGTATATACTTACCTTAGTAATCCTATATAGAGGCTTAATAACCTTTATAATAGTATTATTAGGGTACTTATAATAGATTTAGGCTAGAAGTTTAGTATAAATAATATAGTTAAGGTAGGAAGTAAATTAAATATAGGCCTATATAATATTATATAGCTAAATAATTTTACTATTAATAAGAAGGAAAAAGGCTAGTATAAAGATAAGCTACTAGCTAGCTTACTAGATAGTAAGTAACTAGGTAAGAATAGCCTTTTTACTATTATTAGTATAGCCTTAAATAACTAGTTATAATTTCTTATAAGGCTTCTTATTAGTGCCTTTTACTTTATTTATAATTTATAATTTAAAAATTTACTTATAAGGTTAAAGTTAGTTAATTATAGTAAATTTAAAGACGCCTTATATAATAAGGCTGTTAATCTTAGTAGTTACTAATTACTTAAATAGCTTACTAGGCGCTATAATAACGCCTTTTTTATATAGTTGGATTATAAGGGTTTAATAGGCTTCTTTTTTTACTAAAAGAAAGGTAGTATAAAGTATATTAGTCTCTTATAGTAAAGTATATCTTATAGGGATTTTTCTAGCTTATTAAGGTTATATAATAGTAAGATTATTAGTATGTAGCTACTACCTTAAACTAGTTATAATAATAATAGTATTTTTAGTAGGCTTATTACTATAACTACTATTATTATTTAAAATAAATAGGGAATATTACTTAGCTAAGCCTTTTTCTTTATTATTTACTATATAGTATAACTTAACTAATATAAATTAGAAAACGTAAAGGCTATTAATATTAATAGTAAAGTCTTTACCTTAAGTAGTAAGTAACTTATATAGCCTAGACTAACCTCTTTTTTTATATTAGATATAGACGTTACTACCTAAAGGTAGATCCTTTATTATAGAGGTATCTAGGCTATTATAGGTAGTAAGAGCCTTATTAATTTACTATATTATATTATATTTATAAAGATCTTTAGTTACCTTATAAATAGCTATTATATATTAGATTATCTTAAGTAAAGGGGTAAAGTTAGTAGTTATATAGGGGTAAGCGTTAAATACTAATAAAGTAAGTATAAGGTTATTTAGGCTAGTAGTATTATTAACTACTTTAGTAGCGCTTTAAAGTGCTACTTTATAGTTAATAAATAAGTATTCCTTTTAGGTTATCTTATATACCTATTAGAGTATAGTATAGTATCTCTTAACCTTCCTAACGCTATAATACACTTTAATAAAGATAATCTTAACTTTAACGCCTATTATATAGGCTTTATATAAAAATTTAGTTAAAATAAAGTTCTACTTTATATTAGTAATAATTTAATCTAGAGGTCCTTAGTAGATATTAATCTAGTAGTAACGTAATACCTCTTATATAGTTTTTACTAAAATATTATAAAGGAAGTAGGCTATATTAAAGGTAGTAGTAGTATTAACTATATAAAGTATAAGGTTACTATTAAAGTATATTATATTAATAATAATTTTATAATTAAAAAAGTAGTTATTATATAAAGTAAATTAAAAATAAGAAAGTGTCTTACTATAGATTTAGTAGTAATAGTAGTACTTTATTAAGTGTTTAATTACCTTTATTTTAACCTTATAGCTAGCCTTATAAAAAATCTTATATAGCTAGTAAATTAATAAATAGCTAAACTATTAATAAAGGCAGTATAGCTTAACGTTAGTTAGGTAATAACTTATAAGGCTTTACTTAGGTAGGCTAAGTAGTATCTATAGGTAGCCTTATTTTTATATAACTAGCACTATAAGTTTACCTTATTAAAGAGTATTTATAAGGTTATTAAATTAAATTAATAGCTAATCTATATTAGCTAAGTAAAGTAAGAAAGGTGTATTAGTAGGTATTATATAAAAGGTAATATACCTAAAGGAAGTCTTTACTATAATAGTGCCTTATAAAGTAATAATATTACTATTACTAAATCTAATCTTTACTTTACCTATAGCTATAGTGTTAATAGTTATAAATAGTTAAATTTACTATAGTATAATAGCTTATAAGTAGCTTATAGTTAAATAACTTACTATACCTATATTTAGTAAAATACCCTAAAAGGTAGCTAATAAGTAATAATTTAGTATAAAGGTACTAAGTAACTTAGTAGAGGTGCTATTAGGGTTAATTTTTATTAATTAGTAATAAATAGCCTAGTTAGTAAGGTTAGTAGTAAGTGCCTTACTATCTACCTTAGTGTTTCTAAAGAACGTAGTTAAGGTGTAAAATACACTATTATCTTATTTTTTATTATTACTAATAATAAAGTAGCCCCCTTAGAGATACTACTAAAGATCCTTATTATTTTTATTTTCTTCTTCTTATAGATAGGTGCTTTTATAGCTAGTAAGGAAGGTGTTATATATAGTTAGTAAGGTATCTTTAATATAATAGTTACTTTTAAATTACTAATACACTTTATATTTTTTATTAGTAGTATACTTTATTAACTAGTAGCTAGGCTTATAGTAAATATAGCACTTTTTAGTATTATAGCTACTATTATTATTATTACTATTATAAAAATTACTACTACTATAGTTATTACTAAACTATTAATAATAGCCTTAGCCTTAGTAAGTATAGTCTACTTAATATTAATTATTAAGTAATAAGGGTAAGGATTTAGTAAGGTACTAGCTATAGTAAGAGCGCCTTATAGTAGTACTAATAAATAACTATAACTAGCTATATACTCCTTCTAATATTATAGCTAGAGCGTATAAGTAAAGGTTATACTTAGGAACCCTAGAGTAGGTATTTAGTAACTAACTTCTTAACACCTTATTATTTTAGTATAATAAGGGGAAAGCCTATTAGATAAGGGCTAGCTTTAAGATAAGCTCCTTAAGGGCTTAGATCTTAGTTATTATAGGATTATTATATATAACTTAAGGAAGTGTTATTTCTTACTATTTAGATAAGTAAGTCTATATTTATTCTTATATCTTAAAGTAGTTATAAATTTAGTTAACTATTTTATTAAAATTATAAATACTATTACTATAAATATAATTAATATAAAACTAAGATACCTTACTTTTTAGTATAATTAAGAAGATAGGGCTAAGCTAGTACTACTTAATCCTAACCTTACTATAATTATCCTAAAAGATACTTAACTTTAGATTAAGAACGTTATATAGCTTACTACTATATTTTATTTTATTAGTTAGTAGCTTTATAAGGTTAGTTAGCTAATATAAGTAAGGTTATAAGGAAAAAATAGAGATAAAGTTAGGCTTATATAGTAGCTAACGTTATTATAATTTATTATAGCCTTATAACTAAAATCTCTATATAGTGCTTTAAGGTAGTAGGTTAGTAGTAGGCTTATAGTTACTTAATAGGTTAAATAGTATATCCTACTAAGGATTTATTCTATTTATTATAATAAGCTAACTACCTAATTACTTACTATACTAGCTATAATAAGATTAATAAGTAAGGTAATAAGTAAGGTAAGAAGTAAGGTAAGGTATTCTTAGGTTACGTAATAAGGTATTAATAAATAAAGTGCCTATATTACCTTTAAGTACTAGGTTTAAGTTAGTAAGTGCTTAGTAGATTTTATCTTATTATAAAAGTAAAGTTAGGCCTTTTTACTCCTACTTTAGCTAGTAATAATCTACTACTAATAAATAAGTTAAGGTAAATAAAGTTAGTTATCTCTATAAAGTAATATTAGCTACTATTTATAATAATATTAAAAAAGCAGTAGATAAGGCCTATTTAATTATTAACTTTTCCTTAGGTAAAATATACTAGCTAGTAATATTATTAATAAATTTAAGGTTCTTTATCTATAAGTTAAAGATAGGCTGTTTATAGTAAGTAAAAGTAATATCTTCTCTAGTCTATATATAGAAATTAGTATTAAGAAGGTCTACTAATTTAAGTGTAATCTTTCTTTTTACTAGATTAATAAAGACTTTATTATTAATAAGGTAATTATAGAATATTAATAGTGCCTTAGTACTTATAGCGTTAAAGGTAGTAGTAGTCTAATCTATAAAATCTAACTAGAAGGCAGTAAGGAGGCAGTAGCTATAAAGGTTAGCGTCTAACTATATAGTAATTATATATATTATATATAATCTAACTTTTTAAAGGTCTAACTTATTAAGATTAAAGTTAATATAGTTACCTTATGTTATTAGATTAATATAGTAGATAAAGGCAGGTAGAAGAAGGAGAGGTTATAGGAAGTAGGATAGTAATAGTAAAAGATATAAAGGGGAATAAATATTTATTATTTATTAACTTAACAGCCTTACTATTACTAGTAGTAGTTCTTTACTTTTTTTCTTTTTACTTATTATTAATATAGATTTAGTTAAAATAAAGTAAGAAAGTAAAGAAAGTTATAATAATAATAATAATAGTTAAGTTATAAAGGATTTATACTAATAGGCTACTAATCCTCTCTGCTCTATATAAAAAACCTTACTAATTTATTATAGTAGTAATTTAGTAATTAATTACACACTAATTAGTATTAGTTAAATTACATAAGAGGGATATCCTATAGATTACGTAACAAATTGTAATACAGAATATAGTTACTTATTATATTAGTTAGTTACAAAGTGAATCCAGACTTTTAGGTGGTATACTAGTAGTGAGGTAGATACTGCTGTAGGAGGCGGTGTGTCACGTAAATATCACGTGACCACCTCCCCTAAAGCATACCTACCGTATATCAACAAATACCTATGCTGTCCCTCGGAGCCTTATCATTCCACACGTCTTCGAGACGGTAATCCGTGCTATCAGGCAGCAAGGCGCCCATTGCGAGGCGCCTCTGGGACTCGTAAGGCAGACTCAGTTGATGGCCGGCTGTAGGCGCTTTGCAATCTTTTCGAATCATATTCCACCATCGGCTTTTGGCATGCACTCTAAGACTACACACCCTGGCCGAATGCCGGCACTAAAGAAAAACGTTGCCTTTCACTGGAGAGAAAGTCTTATCTGTCGCAGCTACTCCCACTAGCTGCATGCAAAATAGCCACCAAATCATTGTAGAACCAATCAGTCATCAAGGGCGCACCAGTTCGCCTTGTGAAGGAAAAACGAAATAGATATATAATATGATTGAGCGCCAAGATGACATTCCAGTCTTGCGTAACTGGCCGCTGCATTGGGCAGTTCAAAATTGGTATCGTCAATATCAAATCCGCTGCCTATTTTGCGAGGCTGGGACGAGTCTAGCTCAAGCTTTAGCACGACCACCAACGGTATCGATAGCAATGCCAATCAGCTAGATTTCCCCCTTCTTTACGCGGACATAGATCACCAGGTAGCCTTGGAAACTATAACAGAAGGTCTTCGAGTCAAGGCCTTGGAGGCCATCCGACAATATTATCAATGGAACCTTGATTTCAGCCCAATCTACGCCCTCAAACTTGTCAACAACTGGAGCGATGTCTGGTCATCCCCGGGTCTCGATTCTCCCATCCTCCTCTTAGCTGCTTACCGGCCCGAACTTGTCGTAGGGTCTTACGCCCTCCTAAGAAATCTAATGCAACTGGCCGGTGTTGATGAAGGCTTTCCTCGATACGACTCACATTCTTGGGGTTACACCCCACATTACGCGACAGTGCTGCTTGAGAGGATGGCAATCCTCAGATACCCGAGGAATCACAGCTGGAAAAGTGTATTTCGTTCTTGGAATCAGGATATGGATCTTGCGCAGCTTCAGTGCAAGGTAACAGAGTTCCAAGCTCGTCTTGAAAAGGCGGAAGGAAGATGGGAATCTTTAAAAAGTATGCTCGGCGCACTCGAAAGTGAAGTCCATCTTCAGTACATGGACAGGCTATCACGCAGCCTGCAATCGACATTCGATTTCTTCCACGCAGAGATTCGGGAGTGCCGAGACACATTGTCACGGTTAGAAATGGAAGAAGGTAAGCATTAAATGCCTCTGACGAGACACCAATGCCTATGCGTAAGTTGTGCTGATGTGATCCGTAGCAAAGAAGCTGGTCATACCCGAGATGGGCATTCCAAGAACCCGTTCCATGTCATCAGCTGTTGAGCCTGTGCCGTTCAGTTCGGCTGGCCGGTCCCGAGTGAACCAAACACGCCCTCTCCGCCCCCGAAAGCTCCGCAAGAGCCCCCCGAGCCCCCCATTCCAATATGGAAGAAGCCGAGCGAGACGAATGGCCGCTGATAAAGAACCCAGACTTTGGCGTATTCTCGGTCTTTCGCTGGTCACGTGGCTTGTGGTATTATCTCTTCCTTTCACAGTGCTTGCGACGTTCTTATGCGAGGCCGCAGAAGGGGTCCCCATGTACGACAGCAACTTTCACTCGACATTGAGCCAGCAGCTCTTGGGGTTTGGCGGTCTCTATGCCATCGTAAAACCTCAGCTGGAGCAGTGGCTCGCTGTCTTGAAGCGATCCGACTACGGGAGAGACCCTCCCAAAGGCATAAAGACGAAGTGGCCCATAACGTTTAACTGTTTGGTCGGTACAGCCTTCCTCACTCTTTTGGCGAGCTCCCCCATCTACCCCTACCACCCGCAGTCTAGTATTCCACTCGGAGCCGTCGCGGCGATATGTGCTAACCTTGCAACCTTGCTCATCATCGAAGACACTGGAACTCAGATAGTGGTACAAGGCGAGATGATCGAAGGACTAGAACACCAGCTAGATGACTATCGTAGACGGGATATGTAACTGGAGTATATTCTGGTCTCTCCTTTGGTCCACCAACGCCGGTCTCTGTGTCAATATTCATGTCCATCGGGTGCTTTCCCTCATAGCAATTCAGTAGTCAAAATTACCGTCAAAGTTTCAGGTTGCTGTGAATTTGCACACACTTTAGGCGCAATGTGTTTCCCGACCACATTAGCGAGTACCCCTATGTTCCCCAAGCTGAAGTGCCAAGGTTATCGCATTCGGATCGCACGTGGCAATTAAATTTCAGACAAGAAGGAAACAACGAGTATTTGGCACATTAACGAATAAGCCGGAATATCAAGCGGCTATATTACGCGAAAAGAAAAAGCAAGAGAATTCAGCTGACATAACTGATATTTGGACCATGGTATGATAATGCACCTGACTGCCAGCCTCAATCCAAATATGGCATTTCTTAATGATACTTCGAAAGTATCGAACTAACTACCTGCATGAAAACCGCCTACGTTACGAACATAAACATGAGAATGAGGACCACGCCCAGGAAGTCAGTGGTTTGAGATTCTCTCAGGGTGGGATCACTACTACCAATCAAACAACATAACAAACCGTACTTAACTAGGCTGGATGGAGGCTTTGAAGGCACAGCCCTGCTGCAAATGTAAGGAGAGTTGACTGTCCCCTCGCAGAGTAAGCATCGTGACGGGGTGGATTCCTAACTTGACCGGTCATTGGCCGTAGCCACCGGCGCTTCCGTTGGACCTGGTATTATACCTAGGGTAGCGATGCATGATGTTTGCCGCGCGGCTATCCACAAGCTCATTTGAACGTTTAAATCCCCCAGAATTGTCATGGTTCAAGGTCTTGAACTTCACCAAGAACGATCCTCTTTGATAGCATGGATAGTAGCACCATGAATATCTGCGACTTTTGCCGACAAAATGTTTTGGAATCAAGGAAGGTCTGGGACTATCATCATGTCAGCGCTGTCGCGTTCAAGGATGCGGCAGATTCAGGCTGCGTCATCTGCAAAAGACTGTCTGCGTCTGTTGAGAATATTCAACCGTGGTTTGTTGACAGTTCCGCTGCTCTCTATCGATGGAACATGCGCGAAACCCTCCAAGCTACGGATTTCAAGAGCCATGTTGCAATCACCTTCCGCCCGCTTCCCGGTCGACAGCACGGTGAGAAGTATAGCGAAGACCTCCCGGAACACCAATTTTACCTGATCCCAGAAGATGGTAGTGAAATTCCCAACACGGCTCTTGTAATAAGGTACTGACATATATCTTAGACCTTGGCTCTATTCCTAATGAGACAACATTGGGTTCAGGGACAAACTCCGAGGCATCGTTCACGCAGATGAAGAAGTGGCTCAATAATTGCAGAGAGAACCACCCTAGATGCAAGCCCCGCCACTTCAGCCGTGACTTTATGCCAACCCGTGTCTTAGACGTCGGTGTCCAAGGTGACCCCTGGCCGCCAAAGCACATCCGCGTCGTCCATACCCGGGAAGATAACATAAAGGAACAATACATGACGCTGAGCCACTGCTGGGGCGATAAGAAGTTCGTGCGGCTCACAGACAGCAATTTCAACGACTTCACTACCCGCGGCATCCCGTGGAAGAACTTCTCTCATGGGAACGATATCTGCAGCAACAAGAACTTCGTGGAAGCGATTGAAGTCACGCGAAAGCTGGGAGTACGATACATCTGGATCGACTCCGTCTGTATCATCCAAGATCAACCAAGCCACGAGGATTGGGAGGCCGAGGCAAAACTCATGCACAAAGTGTACCGCAACTCCTTCTGTAACCTCGCAGCCGCGGTTTCGGAGGACTCATCAAGCGGGCTTTTTCGGGCACGGAATTCCGACGTCCTCCCTGTCAAATATGGCCCTGATGTTTCCTCTCACATGTTTAGTCGCCGCAAATGGCGAATCCTTCCCTCCGACCTCTGGGATAATGATCTGCTCGGCAGCCACCTGTACACCCGCGGCTGGGTTTTCCAAGGTTGTCACGTCCTGAACTATCGCTCCCGTCAGCCTGCTAACAGCCAATACTAGAGCGAATGCTCTCCCCGCGCCTCCTGCAGTTCGGGCAAGGCCAAATTTTCTGGGATTGCGCCACCATATCCGCCTGCGAAACACTTCCCGCCGGCCTCCCGCCTTGCATCGACATAAAAGCCGCCGTGGACCGACATTGGCGCCAGCGACTGCAAGACGCTGCCATAACGGTGCCGTCGCTGGTCAAGACGACCGAGGGCTCCGTCACGAAGTTCTGGGAGAGCGCTGTCAGCGCCTATACCAACTGCAAGCTCACCCACCATCGCGACAAAGGCGATGCCATGTGGGGCATCGCGAAGCTCGTGCGCGACATGGAGGGCGAGGAATACGCCCACGGGCTGTGGTCGACATGCCTAGAGGAGCAGCTTGCGTGGCATGTAGTTGGGCGCCCCGCGGCCGAATACCCCAAGATGGATTGGCCGTCATTCCCGGCCTGGTCGTGGACCTGCTTGGATGTGCCGATTCAGATCGCTCCAAGGGCCGCGGGCGTACGCCGGTTTTACGCGGCGACAGATCACAACGGTGGGCCAGTCGCCTTTCGATTTGAGAAGGTGCTTCGGGGGAGTATGGTAAGACAGGGCGTCTCCTCGTGGAGAGACGTGCCTGAGTACATGACGAAGAGGCTTAGTGATGTTGATAGAAACCATGAAAAGGCTTGGAAGAAGCCGGCAAAAATCCCCGGTACTATCTTAGCGGGCAGTGGACGGAACCCGGACGTACCCTCGAGGCTGCTTTCTGACGAGATAGAGGTCCGTGGACATATTTGCAAAGGCACCATTCGAGCCGTACCTGAGGAAAAGCGCTGGGTGATTGATATTGAAGGGGTTCGGGAGGAAGCGGTCATCGAAGCTTACCCGGATATTAAACCCTTGAAGGACGAGGCGCCGTGCGAGTTCCTTGTCCTCGCAGTCTCTAGGGTTCTTACACACAACTGTGGACAAGAGTATATCGACCCCGACGATGATGAGAGATATGAAATTAGGGCTATAAGATATTCTGGAGTAGGGATCATAGTGCAACGGACAGAGTGCGACATTCTGAGGAGGGTTGGTGCTGTAAAGTTTCGACAGGTGGACTGGGACGACTGGTTTCAATTCCGGCTGGCTTGTGGAGAAGGTGAGGAGGCACTGAATGACGGGGAACTTAACGTTGAGAACGGACAGAAAATCTGGCTTGCTTGAGCGGGTAACGTTAACCAAAAGCTACACTTCATGTTAAAAACATGCGTTCTATTGTGCAAAATGTCTCAGTTCCGGACCATTGGTGGCTCAAGTGGGTTTCACTACATGTGTCGGAAAGGGCCAGGCTAGAGAGAGCTTTCAACGTGACATCCAGCTTAAGCTCTTATGCTTGGACAAAGTTGACGCTGATAGTATTAACATTTGTATTTTCTCGGCCTTAAGCCAATACGTCGATCAACTCTCATATATATATATATATATATGTATTTGTATGACCATTCTTCATCGTCGACGCAGCCGACATCTGAAACCTAGGGATGAAATAACTACTCAATGTATTCATTAACATAGTGAGTCCGGGGCTTGATTATGGAGAGACTGGGAATATGGAAGTGCTGTCACCAGGCGGTCTTAGAAAGGCAAGTGATATGTGGATTGTCAGTTATTTATATGAGAACTTTTGCCTACAAATGATTTCAGGGGTACTATAGACAGTATATAGTTATAGCTGGCTATTGTTTTCAGCAAAGCATGCCACTCGGACTCGAGTTCCTACCATCTCCTTGTGTCCAAATGGCACGCACATCCCGCCATCGGTAAGTTTGCTACATTCATTACCAAGCTCAGTTGGTATCTCGTGCAGCCAAACAGAAGAACGTGTGATTTCTCTCGTCACACAGATGAATAACGGGCGCACATTAGTATTCGGAGGCCGAAGCGAGTGTTCTGAGTTGATAGACTCCGCTTAAAGACGTGAAACTATCTGTTTCCAGGAGTTGCCGTACTTCTGAAAATTGAAAAGGCCAAGAGCAATCAAGTGCATCTACCAGGGACGTTTACATCGTCGTCACGGTCGGCATGATTCCTCTAGCTAAGTCGAGTTCCATCGAAAAGAAAATGCTGAATAGCCGGCGTACTGAAGAAGGTACCATAGCCCCAGGGAAACCTCCGAATCTAAATATAAAAGAATGACGACAAATGAGCGGGAGATAATTAAGCATCGGGCACGGGGTCAAAGAACTTCCGCAAAATACGACCCCGTCGATTTCGGGCAGCAATCAACGCTTCATATATCATATATCATATATCAGTTCGTGACCGGAACCAAACAGCCGCTCAGGAGAGGTCCCGCAAACCCGGGAAGCACGAGCCGATTAGACACGGGAAGAACGGGCCATCTCCGGTCCTCGATTGACGTCTCCAGCGGCCCCGGGAAACGAGTCATGAACCCTTCTTGTGATCTCGATCCCCTTATCCACAGGTTGACAGCAAGGGAATAGCTTGGTGCCCTGGTTGCGCTGGTGATACCAAGATTTCCGTGGAACTTCGCAGGGCCAGAATGTAGCTGAATGCTGGTGATACGCTCTTGTCACTAATCATGTTAAACAACCATCACGGTGAGACGGTTATCAGTGCACCATCGCTGGCGACTCGACGTCGCAGTTTTTTGTTGGCCAAAACGGAGCAACTAGATATAAAACTACTAAGCCTTTGCTTTACATGGAGCTACACATGGAAGCTACCGAAGTTCAGGTCACATCAAGGAGAGCCCAAGAGATCCATGTTGCTATGTTGTCGTCCTGTATTTCGCAGTTGAGCCGGTTGGGGGCTGTAAACATCAGAACAAGACGTAGTAGAGGGGGCAGAGGCGAAAAGTAGGGTTAGGCTGCTAAAGCACTCTCTGCTCACTATCGCAGGGGCGCTCCAGCCATGGGCTCCTAGAAAGTAAGTGGATATATATACGTGATCAGCGGCCAGAAAGCAACTAGCTGAACCTTATTTTGAACATGAATCCTTCCATGTCGTAGGATCTTATTGTGATATGCCAATAATGCGAGTCGAGTCTCGCGGGCTTGCCAACTTTATCTTAGAAACGGTCCGCCAGACTAGGGGCTTGGATGGTAAAGCCAAAGCCAAGTGCAACCGCGTTTGGCGTGAGTCACATGCACAGATGATACTGATACTTGGAGCCTGGTTAGTCTCTTTCTCTAAATTCCCTGCATAGGCTGTTTTGAAGGAAGCGCCCTAAAATCCGGGGTCGAAGGAGGTGTGTCTGGCTTGCCGTTGGGGATAATAGGGTCCCTGCGTTTCTTTCACACATGGTGTTTGGTCCATCGGTACGGATATATTTACTAGACTCTCTTGGGAACAGCTCTAAGATGCACGTGAGTCGATATTGGCCACCCATCCTTATCCGCCCGTAGGATAGAGGTTACGAAGAATGAGCAAGGCGGGCAACGTCAGAGAGACATCCCAGCAGTGTGAGGTGCTCAATGGGTATGAGATTCCAAAAGCTTGTTCTGGAAAGAAGTGCCTCTCATCTCCTATTTGTGTGATATGGGCCAGCAGTAAGACTCAAGGTGTCCGTTCCCGGATTTCCGAGCCCGTTTCATGGTTGGATTCCGTTGACGAGTTGGCAATCGAAAGACGAAGCACGCCAAGCCGCGGATGTCGTCCGCTCGTGATGACAGGATATGGCCTGGCTCATTGGAATATTAGCTTGGCATTATCGCAAGTGAGGCCATCTGCTCGCCGAGAGAGCGAGTGATATAACGACGGGCATGCGAAACGCGGCATGGCAGGGTGTGCAAACTTAGTCGCAGGGTTGCTTCGAGTGGCAAAGTGGTACGGTGACGGTGGCTCAACAGGAAACGTATGTGGGATCACGAGTTTGCGACAAGCACACAAGAACTGCCGCCATTCATGCATTGGGTAAAGATGCCAAGCCAACACGGAGAGGTTGGTCAATGATATGAGGCTGCCATACCTCTCTTTCCCCGGCATGGCTACCGCGCGCGTACTGGCCAAGGCTGGAACAGCTAAGGACCTTGCCGCGACTCCGGTAATGTAACCCTGAAGCTTTCCGGGGAATGCCCGTAATTTCTCTTAGCCCAAATGCGACTAGTGGCGTGTGCACATTTGCGTACACTTGTGTATCCTAATGGGTTGGTGGAGAGAGCGTCTATGTTCCGTTCTTGATGGCCCCAGGGCCTGAACGTGTGCCCATGCGAGTATGGTTGTGAGCAGCTTGTTCCGACTGTTGCCAGTGTCGGTAATTTCAGTCAATCTCGCGGCGATCAGGGAGGGACTGGTTTGGGGGCCAGGTAGCATATACAAGCGTTACACCAATCATCTGGCAGGTCAGGGATGACTATTTTTGGGGTGATACCCCCGGCCCCCATGGTCAATACGCATGCGCAGAATGCAATGCAGATCGAGATATCCGTATACTGTAGACCGGTGAAGGCCAGGAGGTCCCGGGGAGGGAGGGGGGAGGGGAGGGGTCTGTCATATCTACTCCGTACCTCTTCTCTGGTATGTTCGTTCTGAAAAACGAATTGCTCCTGAGATGGTCAAGACACGACTCAGTCTCCCGCATAGCGAGCACGACTTTACCTAAAAAAGCGTGTGAATACCACACTGGCTGCATGTTAATACTGGTATTATTCATGTTGTCTCTCTGCTAAATTCTCCGTCAGATTCACCAACATCCCAAAGCCATCCCAAAAAGCTCTAGGCCATTGAGGAAAGTTTATGTCTATTAGCCCTGCTCTGAGTAGGTTTTCTTTTGCGCCCTTGATTGAACCATAAGTGAGTCAGCACCACCCCCGTCACCTATTGTGCTACGTATGCATATTTATCGGACACTTGATAGGTGAACGAACTGACTGGCCCTCCCTTTGTCGGATGTATTGAACCAGAACAAGCTTAACGGCTAGGGGAAGAAATTCGGGACTGGTTAATCAATGTGACTGGTGGAGGAGGGTGGCTGGTTGATTATCTCGAGCGATTTCATACGACAGATAGATCAGTTTCCGGTTGTCGGCATATGGCTTTACACTGCTCCGCGTCTCCGAACGAGGTAATGCCAGTGCGACAATTGCAGCCGCGCCTGCAGGAATGTTTGTTTCCCCTGATCTCCGCAGAATAGACACTCGACTCAAGCCGATCCCGAGCAACACCTCGCCCAAGAGACTTTGGACTGCCTGCTGCGCTGATCGCACGTCTAGGATTATAGCTGCAGCACAACAGCCTGGGTGAGCTCTCCTACTGAGAAACAGACCGACAAGTCAGTCTGGCTGCGTCTCCTCCCGCCACGCTTGTCCAGAGCTTTGCTCCCACCCACTCCTCCACCCCTCAACTGCGCCCTGGTCTATCACATTACTGTCACTTCCAAACCGGATGAGGCTTCCGGGGAATTAGCCCGGCGGACGGTATTAAGGGATCACAACCCCCCCGTGAGTGTGCTATATATGCCACTTGTTTTTTGCTTACTGGCCTGGCTGGGCGGGGTTGGTGCTGGCTTGACCGAGCGCCATCCTCAGCTTGCTACATCGCACGTCCATTCTGCCATTGCACATGGTACCTAGTCCAAGTCCGAAGGTGGGCAATTCGGGAAGACACACGAATCGCGTTCGAGTATCAGAGGCACCTCATAAGCGGCAAGAGAGTGCAGACACAAGGTAAGCACAGGCGGTTCGTGCCCTCCATGCATGCGGATCGAGACGACACGGCATCAAGTCGTCTCGCTCACCGCGACACCCGGGATCCGACTCTTCTTCGACAAGAGTTGTACGCGACTACATTTCACTTGTGTGTGATATGCTATTCAAAGACCAATTTCGCACCCTGTCAAGGATCGTCTGTTGTTGCGAAATCAGCACCACGCAGGCAAAGATGGTCAAGGGCGAAGCTGGAAGGGAAATTTCGCAGACAAACATTTGGCTCGATGCCCAACACTAGCCAGTCTATCCGATCCCCCTCCTCTACTAGGTATAGCTATAGCTCAGGAGTTCAAGACAGCCTTCTCCTCCTAACCCCCCCCCCCCTTTGCTTGACATGACGTCCGTGCGAAGGTATATGAAAACTTTCAAACAGGCCTCCTTTACCCTGCTCCCGCTAATGCGTGTGCCCACATATCGGTATTGACTGCACCGCCGTCTGCGACGTTTCAGGGGAAAAGCAGTGTTGCAAGCCAGGAATACCGCTGGGCTGGAGCACGGGGAAGGGCGGTACCAGCGTAGTTGGTGTGTGTATCGGTGTATCCGTACATAGGTAGTAGTTGTACGCACGCGCAACCTTCAGGACTCATAGTAAACTAGGTAGCTCGACACTTGTCAGGGTGATCCGTCTCTGCGCGTCCAATGAGTCTTGAGTCCTTTCCCGTTTCCCACACCCTCCCTCCTAGTCAGCCTCTTTTATCCTGCTCTACCTTTGGAACGCACAGGCTGGCGTCACAGCCGCCGATTAGTGAACATCCATCTGCACACGCTAGCTTGGTCACTAGGTAGTTTGCGGCTTTCGACATGGTAGCCCCCCCGCTGCAGAAGTTTGCAAGACAGCTGTGGGAGGAGTTGAAGTTGGTGGATGAAGGGGGTGGTGGGCTCGTGCTGCCATCCATACAATACACATGTGAGGAAATAGTCTGCTTATGACTGTGGTGGCATTGCTTAACAAATAAAATAGCATGTAACCAACCATATAGGCGGCGACTCGATGGTACATGATGTCGCAGTCATCGGGGGGACCTTTACCGATTCGGTTATCACCTCTTCTTGGGCTACATGGATCATACCGCTGCCTCGGCCTGGCTGCCTCTTGCTCGATCCAATCTCGTACGCACTGCCTGAAGCTTATCTTCACAGCCTAGACCCGTCCTTACAGGCCCTTATTGATCTTCTGCCCAACATCCATAACATAACATCACTTCTACCCCCTCTGCGTCCTCAACCCCTTCGGCATTTACATCCATCCATCTATACTGATCAACACGCTGTCCACGGACTATTGTCGTATCCGCTTCCGAAGCTCTCTACTGCGGACTTTTTCGGACCGCACACCACTGGCCATTCCGTAGTACCCCCGTGCAAGACGTAGTGACATTGCTGGCAGCAGCAACAGCAGCAGCGCCATCACACGAACAGAAACGGTCTTCCGCCATTCCGAGAGTAATAAAACAGAGAACGAGAATCTCATACACGTCTCTCGGCGGCGTAACCATTAAGTACTACCGGTCTGCCTTCGGCTTTATTCGCCCAGATTTCTTGTACGATTCCCGGTCGTGTTACAGGAGTTCGGCCGTTTGGCACACGTCGAATGGGCCACCCCACCTGAGTCTGATTCACAATGGTGAGTGCAGCGACTTTCCCATCATCGCCTATCTCCCGTTGCGGCATACTGTATAGGGGGGGGGGGGCTAGGGAAGTTTCTTGCGACTCTAACGTCACCTTCGTCGACATCGTCGCCCTCTTTTCTGCTCCATCTTGTTTGTTCTTCCCTTTCATTGTACTGCTGCTGGTGCTGCGACTACTACTAGTACACTTGCTCTACCTCTGGGCGCGATGAAGTGCCTTGCCCTGGACACACGCTGACCGCCCCCGTCCTCCAGCCTGTCGCAAAGGCGTGCGCGCCGTGCTACTACCAGAAATCGAAATGCACCTTCACGGAAGGCAATCCGCAATGCGATCGCTGCATGATGAATGGTCGGGACTGCGTCTTTGTGCGCCCCGTGCCTCGGTCTGCCGTCAAAGGACGATCAAAGATGGCTGTGCGTAGCAAGATCATGAGCGGCAACATGCAGTGTTCATACCCGACCCCTCGTAAAGCCAACGTTGTGGCCCCGAATACAACGGCGACCGCGAGTCCCGCGCCGAGCTCGGAATCACGGAAGCCAAGCATAACACCCCCCACGAGAGCTGGCAGCCCGCCCGACGACGCCTCCTCCGATTCATCGACCGAGTCGGCATCGAGTCCGCCGTCCATGATCCTGGAGTCGCTTAGTCCCTATGGAAGCACACTGGGCCGGCTGGACACGGTTGAGCGCAGATCGCTGTCCAGGCTGCTGCATAAGTCAAACTTTATGGAGTACTTCATCAGTCCGACGTTTGTCGACAACATGCAGCTCGACATGACGGTCCACCTGTTCACCATGTTCGACCAGGGCAAGGACGCCTACATCGCCATGTACAGCGCGTTCGCGGCGTCGATGGGCCTGGAGACGGGCGAGTATGACCCGGAAGCGAACCTCCACCGCGGCGCGATGGCGGTCGAGCAGCTGCGGTCATGTAGGCTGCCCACGTTGAAGCGCGAAGAGCTACTGCCCTGGGCAGGGCTCGGGCTGGGAATCGTATACTTCTCCAACATGGCCCTCGGGACGAGCGCCGCCCCCGTGCGCCGATACGTCCTGAGTCACATCCGGCACCTTCTTGGGACGGCGCAAATCTCCAGCACGCGGACGCACTACATCCTGGTGTTCCTGACGGCCGTCGACATCAACGAGTGCCTGATGCTGCGCGAGCTGCCGGTATGCGGCATCACACCCCCGGAAGACGGCCACGTCGACGCGTACCTGGGCGTGTGCATGCCGCTTCTACAGCACCTCTACGATCTGTGTCACATCAGCTACCACCTCCGCTACGAAGTGGAAGTCGAGGAGCAGACGCAGGCGCTGGCCAAGCTGGGAGAGAAGATCGAGGCATGGCAACCCATCATCCCGCCAGACTTCACCAAGCGCTTCACCACCAGCGAGGTGATTCACATGCTGGCCCAGAGTCGGATCTACAAAACGGCAGCGATGCTCTTCATCCACAGGCTGCGCAACAAGTTTGGCGAAAATGACGAAATGGCGTCCGCCATGTCCAAGAGCATCATCTCGGATCTCACCATGACGCTGACCGTCTCCAAAGAGTCGCAGCGCTGCGTCAGCTTCCCCTACATGCTGGCCGCTGTCGAGGCCAGGGACGCAGCCGAGAGGGAAACCGCGCTGGAAGCCATGTCATCGGTCATGGATTCTTTCAATGCCCGGTACAAGAACAACATGACGACTTTCCTCAAGGCGCTTTGGGAGATGAAAGATGCGAATCCCGGAATGTCCTGGCTCGACATGATGCCACACCTGCCCCCCATTTCGGTGGGCGTCTAGGCGGAGCGGCGCCTCTCAGTTTTCGCGCGTTGTGCTTTTCTTTGTCCTTTTTTTTTCCTGCCTTGGCGAATTCTCAAGCAGGACTATCGTGTCCGAATCAGGTAACGCGGTACGGGAAGGAAATATCTTGCTTCTTCACACACTGGGTGATGGGAACCTCGGCCCATTTTGGCGATACAAAGCAAACAACCAGTCCTTTGGTGTCTCGTCCTCTTGTGCGTACGTTTACATGGAGCCACCCCATCACAAGGCCCTGGAATATTTCACATATAAAAACGAAGACGGTGCCTACTCAAAGCTGGATAGCATGACAGGAATTTTGGAGCATTGTTCACGAAAAAGGGATCGGAAAAGAATGGGCTGGGGGTCCTCCGAAAGGGTAGCCGGAGGTACCGGAGTTGTACGGTCACGATATTGATCCGAGGAGTGATACCATTATACTTTTTTGCTTCTATCAAAGACTACGCAATACTTCATCCTCCCTTGATGCATAATTTGGCATTTTCGTCTGGCCGCTTCTGAGTCTAGCTCCCGCTTCGCCAGGCTGATTGTACACAGCAGTGCCAATTGGGTTTCACGCCAGTCGGTCCCCGAAGTTGCCCAGACTCATGCCCAGTCGTGGCTGATGCGCCGTCAAAAAGCTTATTGACTCTTGTTATAATCGTACCGGGGATCGCCTTCATTCGCTGGCCTCGCGAGCAGAACGCACAATGGAAACTTCAGAGTTCCGTGAGGGCCCGTCCCGCATTGGGTGGCGCCGTATGGCACGTGCTGGTCATTGGAGGTTTGCTGGTTGCGTCTTACTGTCCCTTGAGGGTATCTCCGCCCGAAAGAATGGTGCCCCGAGTATCTGGAAAGTTTCCGATTCCGGGGAGAAGAGGCTGGTAGAACGGCAAGATGCATTCACGCAAGCCGAGGCGCCCTCTGCGAGTGAACGATCCAGACCTCAGGTTCTCGTCCTGCAGATCGTGAGGATGCGCTTGTCGGCTGCAACGTCGGGCGTTGGTCTAGCCCCCGATCCCCGAAGCTTGGAGTTGCCTTTACTCGAGTAACGCACACACGCAGTTCGGGCCACACTCGAGTCGGTCGAACGATGGGCGGCCCGTTGGCAAACCCCTATCATCGAAGCACAGGAGTTGGGGCGGCCCATCGCGATCACTATACCGGTGTGGACACGTGTGTAGGTACTGCATAGTGCGTCTGTATGTAGCAACAAACTATCGGCCGTTTCCGTCAATCGAGCCCGTTCCATCGTGGCGCTTTGGCTGTTCCCTTCCAGAAAGAAATATTCGTGGCATCGGAGCGCCGTCAGGTCATGTTTGTTTGCGGCTGTTCGCCTGGTATTCCCGATGCAGAATCATCTCTACCTCGCGAAGCACGCTTCACTGACTTGAAGTTGTACCAAGGACAGATGACTTACAGTCCCGTCGCATGGGGATGGCCGGCACAAGTATTCCGGCATGGCGTCATGTCCATTAAACTCGGATGGCGTGACAAGACAAGAGGCCGCAGGGCCAGGTTTGAATCATAAACACTAGTGGATATTCCGGTATCCGGCAAGATCTGGGCCTCACCGAACATCAGATGTGTAGGGACCGCGGGGAGGTGACGTTTGGCGGACTCGGGTTTTCATGAGTTGATAACTCGCCCGCCCGCCCGCTCGCCCGCCGGACGACGGGAAGAAACGAAGGCAATCAGCACGAAGGCATCTCCCGTGTTTCCAACACGCGCGTCAGCCCTGAATTGGTACCATGTCATGTACTAATTATGCCTTGTACTCGAGTCAGAGGGGACGCGCTAGGGCGATCCCTCTGCGGGCTCGCTCGGGGATTATCATGGCGCCGAGGCCGAGTGTCCTCCTAGCCATCATCACCCCCTTTTGGCTCCCGCCTTTGGATCAACCGCGTTTGTCATCGGCCAGGGAAGTGCTTGCAATTGGAAGTCTTGCACCATGTCCGATGCATCTTCGCCCCAAGTGGTCGACGCCGACGTCGTGAGCGCGACATTGGCTCCCCCCCCGGTAACCCGGCGATCCTCCACCCCACAAGCAGTCGGCGCATCGCCCTCGGGCCCGTCACTGCCTCCGACAGCCGCAAGAGGCCAAGCCAGCCTCTCGGGGGTCCGGTCCAAGATATGGGGCGGGGCCGAAAGCGATGCCGGAACCGGGAACGGCGGCGCCGGACGCAGGACTGAGCGGTCCTGTCAGCTCTGTCACCGGCGAAAGGTCCGTTGCGACAAGAAGCAGCCCTGCGCATCGTGCGCCCGCGGCGGGTTTCAATGTTATTACCCGCCCGTGGGACAGCCGGTGCGCCGTGTCCGCAAGACCACCATCGCCGACGTGGCGAGCCGGATCTCGGACCTAGAGAAGACGCTTGCAACCGGAACGGCCCAGCGACCCTCGGCCACCTTTCGGCCGCCACAGATCACGCCGGCGTCCACCTCGAATTTTATATCCAGTCACCCCGTGGCCAGAAGCCCCGAGCCATCGACAACGCTGCCTTCGGGGCCTCCCGTGAAGGTTGTGGGTGATGAGATTCTGGTGCGGAAAGGGACTTCGAGCCAGTATTTTGACGAGTTCCTCATTTCTCGGGTTATAGAAGCGGTGAGTGTCGCCATGATACAACCCCTCGCCCCGGCCTTTCCGGTATGCAATCGTGTGTGCTCATCATGGTAGTATAGGAACATGATATACAGTCCGTTCTGACCACACCCGTGAGTGAGCCGGCCTCCAAGGCGGCCCCCTCGCCTTTCAACCCGATGGGCATCCTCTCAGCCCCGGACCTCAAACTGGACCTTGTAGAGCTCCTGCCCCCCAAGTCCGGCTCCATCGAGCTGTGGCGAAACTATGTTGATAACGTCGACCACTGCAACAAGGTCCTGCACCGGCCGACTGCGGAGGTTCTCATCTACACGGCCATCGATGACGCGTACAGCGCACCTCTGGACTCGATGGCCGTCATATTTGCCGTCTTCTTCATGTCCGCCGTCATTCTCGAGCCGAGCACGGTCCAGAGACTCACGGGGGAGGACAAGATGACCTGTCTTCATCGCTTCAAGACAGGGCTCGAGCAAGCCTTCGCCAAGGCCGACTTCCTCGAGCATCCGTCAGTGAACCTTCTTCAAGCTCTTGCCGTCTACATGGTAAGTCCGGCAACCGAACACTCTGCTCGGCTCATTCCTTTCCGGCGTGTGACCCGCATTGACTCTTCTTCTTCTTAGGCTGGCTTGAGGTTACACAACCCCGGCCGGGGGTTGTGGACCTTGAACGGGCTGGCGATCCGAGCTGCGCAGTCCATCGGCCTGCACCGAGACGGCACCAGGCTCGGCCTCGGCCCGTTCGAGTCCGAGATTCGGAGGCGGCTATGGTGGCATCTCCTCGGACGGGACGGCAGAGGAGGCGAGGATTACGGCATCCAGAACCCGAGCAGCTTCAGCATGTACGCCGGCGTGAACCACCCGTTGAACCTGGAAGATGGCGACCTGTACCCTGAGATGAAGGAGCTCCCGCCGCCGAGGCGCGGGTGGACTCTGGTCACTTCGGCTCTGATCCACATCCAATGCTCGCGGGCATGGCACCACCTCGCGGCACTGGCGGCGTCGTGGGACGAGAGGCCGACCCCCGAGTCCGTGCGCGCGCAGACGCTCCGGGAGCTGCACGAATACGCCGAGGGGTTCCTCCAACAGTGCAACCCGGTGATGCCTCAGCAGCGCCAGACGATCCTCGTCGCCCGCCTCATCATCCGCAAGCTCGACCTCGTCACGAGGCAGCAGTGGCTCCACCTCGAGCACCCGGAGGCGCGCGAGTCGTTCGCGACGGAGGAGAACCTGGTGGAGGCGCTGGAAATCATCGAGTTGTGGATGAGCATCGCCTCGGACGAGCTCCTGCAGTCCTACCGGTGGTCATTGGCGGCGTTTCCTCAGTACCACATGCTGCTGTACCTGCTGTGGCACATGTGCGTGAAGCCGGAGGGGCCCAGCGTCGAGAGGGCGTGGAGGGCGATCAACATGAGCTTGGGAATTATCAGGAGCGTGGGCGCGGGGATCAGTCAGGCGGCGAAGACGACGATTCTCGATGCTTTGCGCGTCAAGGCACTGGCGATACGCCAGGGCCTTGCTCAGCAGAGCGGCGGCGGTAGTGAAGGTGAACAAGAAGGCGGCGGTGGTAGCGGCAGCGTGGAAGTGGACGGCTCCGCGGTAAGAGATCGTTCTCTGACGCCCGGGGCCACCGAAGAGACGGTGGAGGCTGGGAAACCTGACGAGGTCACGGATGGGATAGACTGGACCACCGCGATGCAAGATCTCCCAGACTGGAGCACGTTGATGAATGAGTTCCAGGTGGACGGGTTAGACTTTCCCAACTTCTTCAACTTTGGTTGATGGCCACTTCGTTTTTGTACATATATAATAAGAGAGAGATAAAATATTATTTAGATTAATTAAAGCCGTTTCTAGCCCCGCCCCCTTATGGCTAGCTAGACCTTTGATCAAATGGGTGTTTACGGAGTCACTCCAATCAAGTCATCGCGTTCCCGTCAGTCATGCTGATCTAGACTCTGCAACACCAAACCAGCGAAGCAGGTCATAGGAAGCAAGAGTTAGAGCAATGTCATCTACTAGCGCCGATGGTTTAGTGGTAAAATTCTCCGTTGCCATCAAGCAGCGTCGGGGAGCCGGGGGTTCGATTCCCCCTCGGCGCAGCGCACACTTTTTGCTTATGGACTTGATCGCAAGCAACTCCCTTCTTCCATGATATCTCTGTTTTGCTTTGAGACGTTTCGTGATATGAAAAACATGCCTTCTCCCATTCTGACGATCGCGTTCCATTGCACTTATTAATCTGTAAACTAGAAAACACCGCGTTTGTTGCATAAGAGTCGCGTCGGGTGGGAACTGAAGCACGCGAACCCGCCTGCTGATAGCCGTTAAAGCCTACCCCAACAGGTCACACCGGCCGTTCCTGATTCAAACTTATCGTAACACACGATTTGACACTTCCATCAGGACGCTCGACGGCGTACGGCGTTCTCACCGCAAACGCACATCCTCCCAACCTCCACCGAGCTCGCCCCCCTTGTCCTCGTGGATAGTCTGCAACCGCCGCAGGACCTCGGACCTTCCGGCCGGATCGGGGTAGACGACATTGTCGGCCACCTGCGGGAGGCTGGCCGGCGGCGCCGACGAGCCGCCAGAAGACGCCTGGGCCCTCGCGCGCTGCATCTCCTCGGGCGAGGGCAGCTTGGTGTACCACGTGGTCGGCGGCAGCGGCAACGGCCGCTGCTGCTGCTTCTGCTGCTGTTCAGACCCCGCGGCCGAGCCGTCGGCGCCGCGGTCCATCGGACTGCGGTTCTCTGAAACCTCCGGGCGGCCGTCGCGGGCACGGGACCTGGACCGGCCCCTGTCCTCGAACGGGTTGACGAAGAAGCCGAGCCTCGCCCAACGCCTCCCCTCGTCGAGAGAGATCTCGCCCCCGCTCTCCAGGTCGACGCTTCCGTCGCCGCCGCCGCAGCACAGTCTCCTTCCCCTACTCCGGGCCCTCCTGCCCATCACCCGGAGCCACTCGCAGGCCCGACGGCCGAACCGGGCCGCCAGCCAGGGCGGCAGGACGAGAGGCCACAGCGCGACAATGGCGGGGAACCACAACGCGAGCAGGACCCTCTCCTTGGGCCCGCGCGCCGAGCCGGTGTACCACGCCGGTAGGGCCAAGAGGCCTCCCATGTTGACGACCGTGTAGGTGACGAGGCCTAGGAAGGCGTAGCCACAACCGCCGTAAAGCAGGCCACCGAAGACGGCGTTGTCGATGATAGCCATCCTCTCCTTGTAAATGGGCCGTCGGAAGGTGTTGCGTAGGAAAGAGAGAAGAAAAAAATGGGTTGGCTCTCGCTTGCCCGTGGCTTGCTTTGTCTTTTGTCGGTGGTAGGCTACACGGAAGCACCTATTTACGTGAGAGACAGGTAAGTCGTTCGGCAGCGTAGAGTCGCAGGCAGAGCTGGAGTATTGCGGATGGAGATGATGTCGTCTGACTTTTGAGAACAAGGCACAAGGGCGGGGGGGGGGAGAGGAAGCAGTGTGTGAGTGAGTGTATGGTATCTCCGTTTTGATGAAAACTCTTCGGCTCGAGGCACGCGTCTGCGTACCTCTTGAGCCAAACGCCTGACAAGGTTCGTGCTTCCACAGGAAGACAGAACCAACAAGTGTATTGGGGGGTTAGCTGACCCAAGACCAATTCCCCAAATTCACCTTGGGTAACTTGTTGTTCTGCTGTTACGTTACAACTCGGCTGGTCGAGGAATAAATTGTTGACAAGGTCTTCCAGCTCCCGCCCCAAGCAGGATTGGGAGTGCGATACGAGATTTCGGACAAGAACCTCGGCGAACCGGACGGTCTTTCGTAATTAAGGTATTATACAGTACTAGTACAGGATATTCAGGCGACGATAATAGTCGCAAAGATCCTTTTCCCCTTCAACTCCGTAAGTCGAAAGCATACGGTGGTGTATTCACACCGCTGTTCCCAGGCGAAGAAAAAGATATGTGCAAGAATCGAAGAATGTGCCTCACGCCAAACCTCCCTTCCAAAAAGCAGAAGAAAGAGAAAACATGAAGAGACCGAACGACACGTCCCTTCTCAGCCCTTTTCCTCACACCCTCCCCCCTTAATCGACGTCCGCCAGGCTGGTGTCTGACGCATCGTCGGGATCACCCTGACCCTCTTTCCATGAAGCCATCTCCGCGACGGGGACTCGTCCCCTGAGCCACCGTAGAGTTGCCTCGGTGCCACGCTCAAGCACATTGTACCTCGGGACTCTAAACCGGTTGCCGGAGACCTCGAGGCGCTTCAGTCCTCCGCTACCGCCGAGCAGACCCAGCTTGGGGTTCAGGTGCGCGATGTCATTGTTGCCGGCATCGACAACCTCCATGCCCTGGATGGTGACGGGGTCAAGGTCGATCAGATGGTTGTTTGCGGCCAGCAAAACCACAAGACGGGGGAAAACGGCGCGCAGGTTGGGCGGCAAGGCCGTGATGCGGTTGAGCGAGACGTCCATCTTCTCAAGCTGGGGGGCATGCAGATGAGTAGTCAAGGGCGAGAGGCTGGTGATGTGATTGCTAACGAGATTCAACTCGCGCAGCACAGGGAGGTCGAGTTCCTCCGTCAGGTAGGATTCACCAACCAGCTGGTTATGGGCGAGCGAGAGAGCGGCAAGAGAATCGGCGAAGAAGGACAGCGAGTTCGGAAAACAGGTCAAGAGGTTATGGTGCAGCTGGACCTCGATAACCTTGTTTTCGGCAGCCACTTTGGAACAGATGACTGGGTGCAAGGACGAAGACTTGGTGTTGGAACGGTCCAAAAGGCCCTGTTTGACGGGCCAGGTTTCATTAGCCAAAGTCCGCGATCGCGTGCTTGCGGGGCTCGTAGGCGACGAGGAGGGCGGGGTGGCAAAGCTGTCCTCGTCCGATTGGGCGATATCACGGGCCGTAGTCTCGGCCGGGGCGGGTTTCGCGGCCGGGTGAATTTCGTGGGGTTCCGCAAGCGTGTTGCTTGGTGCGTCGTCAGGGATAATAACAGCGTCGACCTCCTGGAACGGCTCGGGTGGCTCGAGCCTGGCGGCCAACACGTCCTTCAACTCCTCCGTGGTGGCAGAGACAAACTTCTTGTCGCGAAGGGGGTTGCCCGCTAGCCGGATGAGGGTCAGGTTGTCCATCCTACTGATTTCCGGTGGGACGACACGAATATCATTAGCAGAGAAGTCGGCGTGTCTGAGCTTCGTAAGGCCGGTAAAGCCAATGGGAAACTCGGGAATGGCATTCCCGTCAGCGGCCAAGGTCATGAGACTGGTCCATGAGGTGACGTCAGGCAGCTCTTGCAGGCGGTTCATGGACAGAACGAGCTGGTGAACCGAGGGGAGGCTGATGGTGGACCCCGAAGGCACCAAGCGAGTCAACTGATTGCAGGAGATATCCAGCATCTGAAGGTTCGGCAGGGTCTCGACTCCATCTTGGATCAAGGTGCCCGTCAGCTTGTTCTTCTTCATCAGGAGCTCCGTCAGCGGAAGTTTGGCAAGGCTTGTGAAAGGCAGAGCCTCGAAGCTGTTCTCGCCAAGGTTGAGAATACGCAGCCTCGACAGGTTCTCGATGACGGGAGGGAGCGCAGAGACCTTGTTCCCGTGGAGGTCGAAAATTTCCAGGTTCTCCAAGTTTGCAAAGGTGGGATCCAAAGGGCCGTAAAGGAGGTTGTTGGCGAGCTTCAAATCGCGGAGGGCTTTGACCTGAGTGATGACTTGGAGGCAATTATTGGCCAGGCGGTTTTGGGACTGCAGAGGTTAGTCAAAGGCAGGTAGGGTGAGAAGACACGACGAAAGGGGCCTTACCAGATTCAAGGATGTAAGCAGAGGAAGCTGTCTCAATCCCATTGGCAGCGAGATCAAGGCATTGCCATGCAAATCCATCGCCTCGAGGCCGCCAAAAATGTTGCCATTCGAGTCCTCGTCCTGAGCCATTTCCTCTGCCGTGACGTCTGGGAAGATGGCATCGTCGATGGTCTCCAACTCGTTGTCGGCAGCCACGAATCTAGTCAAGTCGACCGTCTCGGCCCATGAGCCGTCGTAAGTACCCATGGACTCCATGTCGTACATCTTGAGGACTTCAGCGGGGATCTCCTTCAGGCCCATGGCTGCGATGTTGAGCCGTCCACTGTTTCGCGCGGCGGCGAGTCTCTGTTGAATGACCTTTTGTTGCGAGACATCCGATCTCTTGGTGTTGAAGGGGTCACTGGTGTTGAAAGGGTCATTTGCGTCCAAAGTATCGGTCGTAACAGCAATACCAAAGTTGAACCCACTGTCGTCCGGGACGATGGGAGGGTCCGTCTGATTCGAGGGAGCCTCTGAGGTTGGCTCCGGGGCCGGGGCGGATGCTGCCTCGGCAGCTTGCCGGTCTGCGGCGCGCTTGGCTGCCCTCGCCTTGGCGATTTGTTCCCGCAGAGCGTTGGAGGACTTCCTGGCAACAGACTCTTCGTCGGCTTCAGTCGAGGCCGCAGGGGCCGGGCTGCCAATCTTTGAAGGGGTGGGCTTCCTCAGGGACCCGTACGACTTGGCGGGCATCAGCTTGCGAGGAGGCGAAAGAACTGCTGCCGCCGGGGATGCTCGGCTCATTGATGACAGAGATGGCTTCTTGTAGAGACCGGTGGCCGAGGCACGAGTTTTGAGAGAAGGGGAAGCGATCGCCGTTGCGCCAGTCTTGGGGGGTGGCATGATGCCGGTTGTCCTTGTCGGGCTAGGAGTCTGGGCGAGTGGGATGCCTGTGGCAGACGGGAGCCCCGATGGTGATGGCTGGGGTGTAGCTTTTATGGCGGGTGGGCGGAGAGAGCGGATGCTGGAAACACGACGAGAAGGGGTGCGTTCAACCGAGGCCGGCGGGAGTCGGGGAGAAGTAGCGGCCTGTTGGATATTGGCAAAGGGGTTCTCGTCAGCGGCGGAAGACGAGCCGGGCCTGCTATCACGCGAGGTCGGGCGGACGGAGCCGTCCGAGGCGTAGCTCGAGCCGGGCCTCGAGTGGCCACTGCCGGCGCGTGAACGAGGTCGCATGGTGCCTTCGGGATCGAAAAAGGACGACGTCTTCTTGCTCAGGGTAGGCGAAGACTGTAGCTGTTGTAGGGTTTCTATCGTACGCTCGGAGAGGGAGGGTCGGGGTTTCAAGGACTTGGCCTTGGGGGTGTCGAAGCCCGGGAGGTCGTGGGATGCGGCATCATCGGTGGCGGGCGGTGGGCTCGTTGCACTGGGCAGAGGAGGCAAGTCTGGCACTGCTGGCTCGAACTCGGGAGTCAGGGTGTGAAGTGCTGACGATCGGCGCGAGAGGCTGGTGGAGCGTGAAAGAGCAGTCGTTTCGGGCTCTTCTGGCGGGGTGGGAGGCTTGTTGAATGAAGGTTCCTTTTGCTTCAGTCTGGTTACGCTGCGGGAGGTTCTGAGGGCGGCTGGCGAGACTCTCAATTCCGACTTTCTCGAAGAGGGCGGCTGGATCTCTCGGGTCGGCGGTTTCGAAGCTATACGGGATGATACGGGCTGCTTGGGGGCGACGACTGGACCCAACTGCTCACGTGAGGCAGCTGGACGAAGTCGAGGATTCCTCAGACCCGAGTTCAAGCCCTCTCGCGAAGGAGAAGGTCGGACAGTAGCAGGCGTGGGCGTGGGTGTGGGCTTGGGAAGAGGCAGACGCGATAAGCGAGGGATACCGCTGCTGGACCTCGCGGAAGCCTGTTTTCCATCCATGGTGACGAGTACGAGCAGCAATCCAGAGCTCCGGGAGAATTCGAGGTAGTGGAAGTCGAGGTGGTGAGTAGGAGTCGAGGAGAGAGCTTGGAGCCGGGAGAAATGCGGTCTCTCTCTTCTCCTTCTTTTCTTTCCCCTCCCTTTCTTTTGGAGAAACTAATGACCAAGATCGGCACGGATTGGGAGCGGCGTTTTACCGTTTGCGTGGCGATGGACGGGAGGCATCCGCAGGCCGGGAGCTAGTGAAAGAAAGGGAAAGAGAGGCAAATCAAGATGGGATGGTTGGGGAGGGGGGCAAGGCTAGGTATTATTAAACCGCCTAGGCTGGTAGGGGGCCGTTTTTTTTAAGCGGTTTTTTTCTCGAGTCGCAAACGGAAGAGATGTCCACGGAACCGGATCGATGGAATGACGGACTGACTGTGAGCGAGAGGATGGTGGACGTCATCCGATGAAGTCGTAGATCGAACGCAGCTCAGGGACCCGGAAGCTGGGGGTCGAGTCAGCGTGCTTTCGGCCAACGTTTGCCCAGAAAGGGAGAGAAACACAAGGAGAGGAAGGAAGCAGAGGGAGATGAAGAAAAAGAAAGCAGCAAAACTTACCGAGCTGTCGGATTTCCAATAAGCAAGCAAGCAGTCCAGGGGATCCATCTGTTCGTATCTACTAGTCTATTGCATTGTATTGTACACGTACGATTTGATGTACAATAAGCGATCAAGGAGCGACATTTGGGAAATATTAGTTGGACCCTCCCGGTTACCGAGGCGGAGGTACAGATACATGAGCGAGGTACAATCTACCCAAGCTGGAGACTACCTACGGTGTACAATGTACATGAACTATGTAGGTGGTAGGTACGGATACACCGTCCTCTGTCTGCAGCACACAGACGGCAGGAGACAGGGAACACACGCCCGCAATTTCCCAACCAGAAGGAACAAGGCGCTAATTACTGCGGTTGGCAGGCACAAGTAAAAGAAACCCTGTCCGGGTGTATGTGGAGCTGCTTCGATTATGTCAGCAATATTTCGTGGCTACTGTACGGCTCATATCCCCTTCAACCAATGGGCGGAGCTATGTCTACTATCTAGCTCTCGCTTAACCAAATCAGGTAAGGCGGCTTCTGTACCCCCCCTGCCGTACAGGCACTTCCCTACCTACTCTACTGGGTACCTACCTATGTACATTGTATTATGTAGGTAGGTACGGATACGTAGGCACTTCCCTACCTAGGTACTCTAGTATGCATCGTGCTCCATACCCAAATCAACGTGGGGATATACGAGGTGCGAATTCTCTACACTAATCTACCTACTTTAGCAATGCCACCTTTGATGTCCATCCTCTCCACGCGGAAGGCCACCCAGGATGCAACCAGAGAGTCTATTTGTTTCACGATAGCGTTTTGCTGCTGCTGTTGTTGCTGCTGTTTCTCAACGCCAGGATGGGATCGCCGAGATGGGACCTTCGGGTGTAACGCCGCGCCCGTGTCTCAACGAAACGAGCATCAACTCACTCATCCGCCTTGCTTCATCTCTCCTGTGTGCACTGACACCATCTTCTCCCCCCCTCCTTTTTTTCTTCTCTTTTCTTTTTTCTCCGGTGGACTTGTTGGTTTACTGCTTTTTTTTGTGCTTCGTACGCTCGGCCTTGCGCACACCTTGCTCTTGATCGTCGCCGCTATCGTGAGGGAAGCTTCGGTCTGTTTCAATAGAGTACACTAACTGGTCAGCACCTTGATCTTATAGGATTCGGCGTCATCATCAATGCTTGTCTCGAAACTTCCAAACTCCATCAGAAACCCTGGAGGCAGTGTACCCCCCCCCCCCCGAGGACGATCCCAAAGCCCGGGGAAGCGGGGTCCCCTCCGAGAGTCGTTCCGTCCACTGGGTCCAGAGAAGACAGGGACGGGCCGGCTCTCCAACGCATGGATGTTGGCAGCATCTGCATCCATCGTCGACTCTGTATCAGGCACCTCAATGTTGTGTGCCCCGCCATATACCCCCAAGAACAAGGGCCGGGGTACGAGATGGTAGATCCGCCGACTGACTGCACGAACAAGATGAAATGAACTCACCAACTCACTTCATTTTCTTCTTCCCCTCTTCTCTCTCTCTCTCTCCATCTGCCCCTCTTGCGTCGTTGTCTCTCGCTTTGTTGGCTCACGCTTCTCGCCAGACCCTGGCCGCCTCTTTCCCTTAGGCGACATAGCCCGCGTCTTTCTTGAGGAGGTGCATCATTCTCGGCTGAGCAGCAAGCATCCACTCGTGCAAGCCCATGCCGCGAGCACTCTTCTTGCGCCAGTGGCAGCGGTTGCAGCAGCGAGCTCTGTCCCGCGCGCTCAGCGGAGCGCGTTCGTAGCAGGGTTCCCACAGCCAGTATTCGCAGCTATTGCACCAAACTGCGTTATCTTGCGCCGGCTTGGGGTTCCCGCTTCGCTCGTACGTGAAGTGTCTCGGCGACGGCTGCAGAAGGCCCTGCGGCCAGTCGTGGCGCAGGACGAGGTTGTCCTGGATGCGGAAGCCGGGGGGGTACAGCGGCTGCTGAACAACGATGCCAGCGGGAGGCACGGAGGTAGCATGAGCTTGGGGAGCAATAGGGCCAGCGGCATTGCCGGGGGCAGCGGCAGCAAGAAAGCCAGGTATATCTGGGGCGGCGGCGGCCGGTCCGAAGGCAGAAGGCTGGTAAACAACAGGAGGCGGACCAACGGCAGGCATGAAGCCGGGATGCTGGCTAGAGCCGAGAGGCACGTCGGGGCCGAGCAGATCCATCTCAGCCATGGGGGCCGGGCCAGCAGTTGGGAGCGCACTCGAGCCAGCAGCAGGCTCGGGAAGAAGACCGTTGAAGGCGGCGTAGCCCCACTCAGTCTCGAGTATCTCTCGAAACTCGTCTTCCGAGAAGACAGGGACTACATCATCGCTCGTGTGTCTACCTCTGTGTCAGTCACATGCTCCTCGCGTCCTATTGCTGTAACTCACGAGACCGCCTCGCCATATTGGCCTCCGCCCTCTTCTTCCCCATCTTGGCCTCCGTTCAAGTACGGGAGGAGGTAGGGCGCCGAGTTTGGATGATCTGGGGCCGTTCCTGGGGCGAACTCGGCTTCGGAGCCAGCAGGCGCTGGATAGGAATAGCCCGCGTCCATCTATATAGTTTCAGTCTTTGGCCATCATCATGTGTACTTGGGGAGCGGGGGAACCTCGAGGCCTACATTTGCTGTTGCTTGCTTTCTCGGCGAGAGAAAAGGAGCTGGAGAATAAAAGAGAACTATGTCGCTGCTTTCTCGGTCGGTGCAAGGAAAGAAAGGGGAAAGGAGTAGGAGATTTCAGGAAGATGATGCCGTTCTTTGCTTTGCCGTTGCTTGTTCTGTTGTTGCTATGTCGATGCGAGGGGAAAGAAGAGGAAAGGAATAGCAAATTCCAGGAAGATTCAGCACTTCTTTGCTTTGTCAAGGCTGAAGAAAAGAGCTTTGTCGAGGCTGAAGAAAAGAACAAGAGAACCAAGCAAGATTTGTGGCCTCACCTTGGGTTTCTAATTCTTCACCCGCCAGCTAGACCATATACGCAAGGGCTTCAGTCCTCTTTGCCCTTGCGCCTTGCTGGTCCGCTTGTGCATCGTCCCCCCAGCCACGTAACTTGAAATCTGTAAATCTGTATCCGTTTTGTGTCAAGAGGCGTGGACTTGGCGAACGGGAGAACGTTATGTTTGATATCCTGATGAACATGGGAACGCACGGCGTCATAGGCAGCGCAGACCATGGTGTTTATGTTACCTCGTCAATAGTATAGATATGATATTTCTATAACTTTCTACTTGGTCTCATTCCCAACTATTGCCTTTCCAGGTGTGGCTGGTTTTCGTTTTTGAGCTACACATGAGTTACTTTATATGTGTGTCACTTTGGTATTTCTCTGGCGTAGAGTCAAGAATGCAATACATCGCCTGCAACCTAGGCCTCACTTCATCCTAGAGATGGAAACCTTAACTTCTATCTCGGCCCAGAACATTCCCTGAATCAAGTGCCAGATATCTCGTGGGCTTCTGAATAACTCCCAGATTCTATTGCATCACTTTCTACTAAAGCTAATACTATCAGGCTTTCATAGGGATATCGAGGTCACTGCCTGAGAGAGATTCAAGTCGTAATGCCAGTTTTCTTAGACGTCGATGAGGGGAGCCTGGTAGTAAGCACGAAGAAACCAAGTTCCATAACGATGGTACCTGGCGAAAAATGGCCTACGTCGGGACTCCAAAACTCGACGCCTAGTCGATGGATCTAGAATGGCCAAGGTCTTCTCTTACCAAGTGGCTAAATCTTGAACATGCGCTGCTTCGCCCCAATGATTATGGTTACTCGGGCAGACGAGGTGACACCTTCATCTGAATTCTCCATGGTCTACCGTATTAGGCTGTACGTCTGCGCGCACCGCAACAAGTCCTCTTCACCGCACACCGTGGCACGATGGTTGGATCGTGGACCCAAAGTGCTGATTATAGTTAGCCTCGATTGAAAGTATCCTGCTTTCCAACGATGAACCAAAGCTGTGCTCTTGAAATCCTCATTGCTCTCTGTCCAGACCTGTGACAGCAAGACCCAGTGGCGTTGGGCTACGGATTAGCTCAGCCTTGGAGAGAACATGTCAACATTAACTTCCCCCTTGAGTCGGACGCCAGTGCTTAAGTTGCGGCTGGACCCGTTCACGATGTCTTGCATAACCCTCGACAGGGGGGGGGGGGGGGGCCTTTCCCGGGGCGCACGAGCGCGACGTTGAGAATAACGTCGCTCAAGTCTGGGAAAGAGTGCCGCCGCATCCTGGGCTAGACCCGGTGACGGAGCCTCCAGAGAATGCGGGGGAGGCCGCGATGCTGCTTCAGGACCGGTCTAGGCCAACTACGACGGCGAGTCACGCAAAGCGGCCTGGCCGAGGTCACGGGGTGTCGTCTGAAACTTGCCCATTCCCACCACCCGAGGAGCACAAGTACGAGTCACGGCGAACGAGGCATAGTGGCGGACTGAGACGAGTGAAGTTGCTATAACCAAATATCGAACTGAAAAGGGGGGGGGGGGGGGGGGGGGGGTATCTTTTAACGACTAGGTCGAAGCCCTATCTGGTTACTTTTACCTTAGATTGCTTTCATTCTTCCACTAGTGTGCAGTCCAAAACTCCGTCGCATTTCCCGTCAAAAAAAGGGAGGGGAAGAAAAAAGTATAAAAAATAATAATAATTAAAAATGATCAGAAAGGATAGAGAGAGAGAGAGAGAGAGAGAGAGAAAAGAAACAAGCATGTGAGGATAAAGAGACTCGTAAGCCAGCATCAGACGTCGGTGCACGCAACAGTAAGCCGGGCTTCCGGACTCGCATGTCTTGCTAAATCCCGCAACGTTGGCATGTGGCAAGGCGAGGGCCTCGCGTAAAGACTGCCAGTAATATGGGGGGCAACCCACGATCAGGAACGCGGCTTGGTTGCGGTTCAGCTCTCTCTGTCTCACAGGGATACCCCCGGCGTGATGGTCTACGTGGCAGTCGAGGCCGTCTACCCATGCGCGTAAACTCCCAGGCCCCCGCATGACGACGCCGAGGACACATGCGGTCGAGGAGGGGGGGGGGGGGGGGGGGCCGCCACTGGAAGAATCGTACGATTTGAGTTGGGGTGTGTTGGGTCGCATCGATGGGCAATTCGTGACCGACTGGAAGATGACCAAATGATAAAACGTCGCAGTTAGGGTATTATGGAAATCAGGCTGCAACTGATGTTTCGAAGGGGAGGATATGGTGTCGAGAAAGTGCTCGAGAGTTGGTCGCGGGGTTCATCGACGACCTCGATTTGACATTGGGGCGGACCATAGAGCGACAGATGCGCGGAGGCGCAAAGTCGGCATGTATATCCGACAGTCTTACTCACTCAAGAGTCTATCCACGAACAGGTATCGTCGGGCATCTATAACCGAGGTTAGCCGACTGCGGGATGAGACGATGCACGGCGCATCTCGAGAAGAAGATGGGGTTGTCCTACGCCTGGATAAAACAAGACGAGCTGTGGCGTACAGCCCTCGTTCTGAGCCTCCGTCCTCCTCAGTCGGGAGAAGTTAATTCGATCTTAGTTGAGGGAGGCTGTCGGACTTGGGTGATGCGAGGGTATTCTCCACACTGTCGGAGCTGGTTCCGGCCGCCGGCGACTCGCTGCTGGACGGAGTGAGGAGGCTGGCAGGGCTGCCGTAAGGGATCTGGGCGGCGGCCATGAGGCGCTTGGTGTGCTCGTACATGGAGAGCGTGTATGTGTCCATGTTGCCGGCGAAAGAAGTGGTCGAGTTGGTCGAGTTGGACGAACTGGTGGTGTTGGAAGTCGGTCTGGGGAGTTGCGTAGACATCATGATGCTTGCTTGTTTTTCTTTCTGTTTTCCTTTCCGTCGTTGATCGTTGGGTGAGGCAGAGTAGGTATTCCTATGGGTTTCGAAGCGTCCCGAATCGACGGGCATCACATCGACCCTTATAGGTATTTATATTGCCGATCCTCGATCCCCTTTCCCGCCAGCCCTGCATGCTCCAGGCTCCTAGCAAGGGCCACGACCAACAATCACCCCATTCCCGGGTTGAAACCTTGACCAACTTTCCCTGGCCAGGAACGCCAGCGGGATAAAAAAAAACCTGATCCGACGCTGGAGGAGCGTGTGCAGCGCCGCAGCGACCCCATGCATGTTCCCTGTCTAGTGTAGTGTCACGCGCGGGTGGCTTTCGGGGTCAGCACAACCCCCCCCCCCCTTTCCCGGGTTTTGTCGTTGCTGTTCCCACTGACTCGTCTCTCTTCTGCCGTTTCGTTTAGGACGACCGGCAATGGTTGTCAGGGTCCAATGCAGGCCCCGTTGGGCCGCTGAAGGATTACCTTCTTTCACGGCCGGGTTCGTCCAGTCAGCAGCTCAATGGCCAGCCCCGAAGCCTGCAAATCGGATACACTCCCCTGCCCCGGTTGCTTGTGGTCAGTCATCACGGAGTTGAGCATCATCACCACTAGTGCCACCTGGAAATCCCGAGCAACAGCAGGCGGGGATCCCTAGTAGGCATTGGGTTGCTAAGGCCTATATGGCAAACTATATCATCGTCATCGTCACGTCACCTAATCTCTATATAACTCGAGTCATCGGGCATGTTCAGTACCATACCGTAGCACCTTGCTCTCAAGTGCATACATATCCGTACATCCCTTATTCAACATGGGTTCTCAACAGACCTCAACGGACTCGCCCGGAAGTCCGTCCGTCGCGAGCAACATGCATGTGGTGGTAGGCGTCCAATTCATCGAGCTGGCTGAGCTGACGTGCGTCTTTGTGCCCCGTGAAGCCTGCTGCCGCCGCCGCGAAGGAAGACCGTATCCGACGCTTGTATGGAAAGGCCCCGGCTAGATCAGATCTTCTGCACAAACAGATGCAGGTATGCCGACCGACCCCTGTTTCCTCCAACCGCGAGCTAAGGGGGCCCAAGCTGCGCTAACCAGTACACCCATCATCTTCCTGCAGCGGAAGTATTTCGACTCTGGCGACTACGCGCTGCAAGACGCCCACAAACCGTCCAGCATGGGACCGGTCCAGACAGGCGCGGAGCACCCGCTCCGTAAGAACATACCTCACCCGTCCTCGCCGGTGCCAACATCCAGCAACATTGTGGATATCGCGGCGGACAGGCATCGAGATGCGACTAAGGGAACGGACACCAGCGGATCGAGTATGCATCGATCGACCCCCCTGCGCGAGGTATTGGAAAAAGATCCGTCCAAGATAGATTGAGATGGGCGACAAGGTCCAGGGCGCGCGTCTTGCTGGTGAGTTGGAGTTGTTTTCTCACTCATCAGGTTTTGTCCCCCCTCCCCTGTTTCTCCTTTCTGCCGGTCTGCTGGTCTGCTGCTAGGTAGCTTCTTGAACCCCTTTTCTCTGCCGAGGGTGCCTAGTCTTTGATCGGGCTTCCACCAGGGGCCTGCGGCGGCTGCGACGGTAGGTAGTTTAGACGGCAGCGAACTCTACGTCATTGTGGTGCAGGGCAATAGGTGCCGTACACGAAACGCCGTCTGCAACTTGATTTCACCGAGTGATAACGCGGAACGCTTGCTAGCAATTTGGCAACCCGGGTTACTGTCTCTTTGTTTCGATAATTGTAACTGCTTGCTGTACTTGTGAAAAGGGGAGAGGGTTCCTACAATGGAGGCGTGCCTCGGAGGGTATTGGGTAGTTGTTCTTGGGGGTCTCGGGGTCTTGCAATGGAATTCATTATGTTGATTCTCGCCAAGACGGGGAGTGTGAATGGACCTGCCCGTTCGTAATTTAGAATAACATCCGCATAGCTGCTAAGCTGCTAATTTGCTCGGATCAGTATCTTTCCCTTCTCCGAAGCCCCGGTACACTAGGTAGATATACTGCTCACGGTATCCAGAGGTCAGGCATCATCATAGGCCAAGACAACTATCAAATGCGGGAAAAACAGGTTTGAGCCGTCTAACGGGCAGAGCATAGCCACTGAACCAAGGACCGTGACCCAGTCTTTAGGCTAGCACAACCGAAAAGACGATCCCCCTGTTATCGCCTCGACTACGCGCAACTGCCGCCAACCACCAAGACTCGCCGGTCGGGTGTTCTCTGGCTCTGAGACTTGCCTGAAAAGTCATCTTCGAAAGAGCTTGTAATGATGACTGAGAAGGAAGAAAAAGAAAAGGAAAAAAGCCAAGTCTAGAATTAACCACGGTCCACATAGCTGATAGTACTCTGATGGTCACCGGAAAATCAAACATTGGCTTCCACAAAGCTGTAGAGAACAACCTATTGGATCTCTTACTTCAGTAGTCATGCAAGATGCCGATTTCCAACGTAGTGAGAGGGTTGTCTCTGCCCTACGCCAAGACAACATTCGCAGTTTGGTGATAATGAAGAGATGCCGAACTTTGCAAACAGCACGTTTCAACCTCGTCTTCCGCCTCAAAAAACAACATGTTGTCCTTCATGGCGTTCTTCTGCCCTTTAATGACCCCACAAGGGCCAGACACTATGTATGCCACGTCATTGAAGGGCTGTAGCCGCATCTCCAGAGGTACCCGGTCAGAGACGCCGTACCAATGTAACACGTTTTTCTCTAGTCCCAGCTATATCTGAGCTAGGCATCCTACCTCATCACTTATGTGGCTTGTCATCATCTGCATCCGCTGTCAATTCATTTGACTCCCTATTTCCCTGGCTGTGATATGGAACCCTCCTCCCTTCTCGCCGCTTTACGATGGCACCAACTGCGCATAATTACGAGCCCACATCGGCAAACCTGAATTTACAATATTTGGCTCACTCCTGGTGACGGTGATAGTGTCAAAGGGTTTTAGAAAGCACGCTGATCCTAGTAGGTACCCAGTCAAGGACATCCACTGCCAAGGACCCGTGTACGTAACAAAATGCAATTAAACCAAGTGGTAGACGTACTTTAGATCAATCTGCTCTGCTATTGCGCCCGAGTATCAGGCATACCGCTTACACTATGTTTTCCTACTGCGGTTCTTATTGTGTGCCGGCGCGACCCTGTGAGGAACCTGCCTTGGCTACGTACCTTAATACATAGATGGCTTTCCTACTGTGCTTTGGCCTCGTTTCTTCATCTTCGTATCCAAGTGGCCTTGTTTCCTCATCTTCGTACTCAAGTGGTTGTTTTACTTCTGAAGCATGTTTTCCGGCATCTCCAGAAAACCGCCATTAGCGCCGGTCCATTGAATCATACTAGCTCATCTCGATTACATGCCTTTCCCGGTGGCCGTGACCAGTGCGTCCTTGTTTTCAGCGTTACGATGCGGACCTACCGGTGACTCTGTCTCTTACGAACGTCCGCGAGGTACCTCAGTATGGCCATGTGGGTCGATCACCTCAATGCTATGTGTACTGGTAGCTGCAGATCTCGAGAAAAGGTAGGGGTTAAACACGCAGGCCATGGACAGCTGGCTTCGGAACCGGCCCGAAAGCCTCGCCTATCCAACAATCCAAAGCCATTAATTGCCCTAAACTGCGGCGATGATCTCAGATGAGCCTCCCAAGGTAGCCATACCGTCATGTCAGGAATATTTCAAGTGCAGCCAACAATCAAACCCCCACAGGTCTTATAGCTAGGCAGGTTGGATCGACCGGCTTCATTTCAGCGGGTCAATCGGACGCTTCTTCTGAACCTGGACGCCCAAGTATAGAACCCAACATTCTTGTAAGCATCCCGGCTCTTCACAGTGTGCCTTGCTGGCATCTGGCCTGACCTCAATTTAACCCTGCTGCTGCAGATGTCAAGGGATGTTGTCGACAGCTATGACATGAAATACACGTCACCAAAACGGCTTTCCGGTCAATGCGCAGATTGAACAGAGTTTCGAAGGATACATGTAGGCTCACGGAACCCGTCAGGTCGACGTAGTTGCTATATTCAGCACGATGTTTCTAATTGCAGATGGGGCTCCTAATGGTGGCACTTGGCGTGGAGAGTTGACGTAACACAGCTCTCATGGGCCTCGTGAATATCCACGACCCGTGCTCCATCTCTGTCGATTTGATCCTATTCAGTTAATCTAGAGTATTGCCAAACGTATGGAGTCACTGGTGGCTGGTCAATCCTTACGATACACGATCGGCGCGCGAGACTTAGTTGTGATCTTAGTCCCACAGCTTGAGAAGGGGCCAAATAGGTAGAATATACGAAGGGCATAGCGGCTGTGATGTGTTTGGGAGGCATGAGTCGACCCAAGTTATCGTCTGATGCCGCTTGTCCATGATTGGCTTGGCTAAGTTAGGGTGTAACATCGGCAGCTTATATCACGACAAACGAAAATGAGCCTAGTCTGAGACTCACTTGAGGCAATCGTCCGGGACCGATCACATGGTGTGGGCTGTTTCTGGAATCCGAGCCGGACATAGTGTCTTGGGCACTTCCACGTACTTTATCTCCATTGTCTATATCTCCATTGTTCTGCGCATGGAGTTCTCTCAGACGCATCTGGATGCTGAAAAAAGTTCAAAGACGCATTCGAGTCGGAGTTGAAACGTTTATTCCAACGACATAATCAAATGCTGCATAACCGACGAAACTGTCGTTCCCACAATAAGCTCACACTGGTCCAACCGCGTTGCTGGTATAGTTGACTGATCAGTGACGATTGGGAAACTTGGTAATGGTAAGTTCTATTACTAAGATAATCTGAGTCTTGTGGCGATGCGTGTGATTTGATGCTATCGGTGTAGGTTAATAGGCATGTTTGAGTCATTGTACTGATGCTTGCTCATGCATACATGTATGCTCACCCGCAGCTCCGACCAGGTCTGAACTTGCGAAGCCAAGACCTGAACTATATAACTATATGAAGCGTATATTCTGACTTGACTCGACATGCGGATTTATGGTAGCGGCACTTATTGATGATAGCGTCCGTGACAACGATGTCTCAACTGCTCTGAGAGCACAGTACTATCTCTAAGGCGCTGACATTCATCTGCCGAGGGAAGCGATCCAATACGTAGGCAGTGTCTAGTGCTGTGCAGTGTTCTTGGCAATACTTGCAACGACACCGAGCCTGGTTCTGGTGTTGAGTGCAAAGCCTATAGCACTTGCATCAACTTGGACAATGCAGCCCGAGTGAGGTACCGATGCCATTCGGATTCGGCATTGAACGCGGATGGAATCGCAGCATTGGAGCGGAACTACGTAGTAGTGAAAAGCTGCCGGGGATCTACAATCAGGATCTCCGAACCGACGGGAGCCCTTCTCGTTCCGTCGATTCAGTTTACCCGCCCTAAAATTTCAGATATTTTATATTAGCACCTTACTGCTTAACAGGAGGATCCAGCCAGGAACTTGACTCGTGTACCCCACAACTGAACCATGGCTACCCTCCTGCCCGCCAATTACACGTAACGTTTCGACTGAAGGATCGCGATAGTAGCAATGATGAGCATGGGGAACTCCTCAGCAATTTCCGATGAGAGGAGCAATGCAACCTCCTCTTTCCCCATAAGGCACATGTCGTCAGTACCAATGTATTGGTGTTATTCAGGGGCAAGGAGAATTGCGAGTTAGCCATCACTTTCGAGTTCCGGGAGCCTCTCGTGCAAAATGTTATATATACAATACCTCTACGCCTGAGGCCCATGGGATTGGCTTCGCTCAAGCCACACACGGTCAACTCCGGCGATCATCAAGAGTCACCCTTCATGATGTGCAACGCCAAGCTCATGGCGACCTTCGCCAGCCTCCTCGCTTTGGCGAGCGCCGGCCCCAGCGTGCAGCTTGACAACGGCGTCACGGTCCAGGGCCGGATCGCCCCCGATGCACCACAGGTCGCCGAGTTCCTGGGCATCCCGTACGCCGCGCCGCCTTTGGACGACCTGCGTTGGGAGCCGCCGCAGCCCTACGTCGCACCGCAGTCCTTCGCCAACGGCGCCGTGCTCAACGCTACCGCTCTGCCCCCTTCGTGCTGGCAGTACATCTCCGTCATACCGGCCATTCAGCGTGTCGATGTCCCCGAGTTCATGATCGGCGACGCCGGTATGGACGAGGACTGCCTCACCGCCAGCTTCTGGGTTCCCTCCGACGCTGTCCCTGCCGGCAATCAGACCGAGGGAGAAGGAAAAGGAGGCCTGCCCGTCGTCATCTGGTTCTACGGTGGCGGCTTCGAGACGGGCGGCACCGACGTGCCTTACCAGATGCCCCAGAAATGGGTCCAGCACTCACAGTCGCACATCTTCGTCACCTTCAACTACCGCATGGCGCTCTTTGGCTTCCCCAACTCGGCCGCGCTCGAGGAGCAAAACTTGGGCCTGATGGACCAGCGCTTGGCCGTCGAGTGGATACGCGACAACGTCGCCAAGTTCGGCGGCGACCCTGAGCGCATGACCATCTGGGGCCAGTCGGCCGGCGCCATCGCCGTCGACTACTGGAACTTCGCGTACACCGAGGACCCCATCGTCAAGGCCTTCATCATGGACTCGGGCACGGCGCACCTGGATCAGCTGATGAACCACGACACCAGCCACTCCAACTTCACCTTCGTCGCCCAGCAGCTCGGCTGCGGCAACCTGACGGACGCCCGCGCCGAGCTGACGTGCATGCGCAAGCTTCCTGCTGAGAAGCTTGAAAACTTTTACGCCGTCTACAAGGACTCGCAGGTCGTGCCCACGATCGGCTTCTCTCCCCAGATCGACAACAAAATCGTCTTTGCCAACTACACGGAGAAGGCTGCCCGTGGCGAGATGTCTGACCTGGTGGGTTATTTCCAGATCATAGACCCGTTTGGCCGATGGGTGACATTGCTGACAATATCAAGCCTGCCATCATTGGCTTCAACGCTGCAGAGGGCCTCTTCCTCGCGCCTTACAACGTGAACGGCCCCGACCCCGCCATTTCTGAAAGTTTGTCTTACAACTACTTCTGGTGCTCTACGACGAAGACTACCAAGTAAGCACCCCACACGGCCTCCATCACGCTCTACCACCCCCGTTGACTAACAAACGCTCAGTGAGCGCCTGGCCGCGGGCAGAACCACTTACCGTTACTTCCACGAGGCTGTCTTTAACAACACCTCTCCCCGCCCGTGGATGGGCGCCTACCACGGCAGCGAGCTTCCCCTGATCTTCGGCACCCACGCCGATTTCCGCGGCAACTCGACTCCCTTCGAGTACGAGCTGAGCCGCACAATGATGGACGCATACACCGCCTTCATCAAGGACCCGGCAGCGGGTCTGGGAGCCATCGGCTGGCCCGCTTACACGGCGGATAGCCGCCTGGTCCGCAGCTACGGCGAGAATGACACTGTCTTGACCACCGTCCGGACGCTGTCTACCATCGAGGAGAACTGCGCGAAAATGAGACTTTTGTAACGTAACCGGCGACTTAATGTTTAAATACTACAAAGCCTGAGTACTCACATTTACGGGTGATGCTTGCGTGATTGCCAATGTTTGTGAATGGGAGAACGTGTTGTGAGGGGGCCCGTGTGCTAGGAGGTCACGTGACCTCCCGGGCCCCTCACCTTCATCCAGCCTCTGCCCATAGCCTCGAGAGGAGGATTTTCCTCCTCACCACCACACACCACTACAGATCGGAAATATCACTATTTGCCTCACTTCGTTGCTCTTGTGCTCCCACAGAACGTGTCGTGAGAAGGAGAAGTCTCCGCTCCAACAAGCTGGGGCTTATGTCTTATGCCAATGCATCATGAAGAAGTTACCTGCTCATGGGGGCATAATATGGGTTGCTCGCCCCGTTCATGGGATGCTTTCAAAGAATCGTGCTACCGGGTTACTGCCCAAAGAAGACCGCCGATGCGTCCGCCATTGTCTGGGCCGTTCTATCAGACTTGGAGTGGGAACTCCTAGTGGCTAATTGTGGAACTGATGCGCCGCTTGGATACAGGAAGATGGTTCAGAGCCAAGTTTATCATACGGAGACGACCCAGCAGCAGACCAAACACGCCAGTGGCCAGAAACTTGATCAAGTAGCGGACAGAGGCAAGAAGCGAGCAAAATCCACTCGATGAGCTCAAGATAGCTACATTCGTACCCAGCTGGTTTGGGGGTGAAGTCTGGGGCGGATGTTGGGGGAGTGGAGTTCCCTTGGTTAGTCTACGAAGGGGGCTATGCAGCCTAGTGCTATTGGCAAGTGCTTGGACGAGATAACCTACAAACGAATCACTTGGTCTAGAGGAATCGAGAATGGATTTCGAGGGACATTCAGACCGCTGTTTCATCTCCAGTGGCGTCGGGACCTGCCTCCTTAGTCCCCAGACGGCGAGGGGTTCTTGAACACAAGAGAAGCGCGTGATCAGCTCACATGCTATGTATGAATACGCCAACCCAGCACCACTCCGACTGACGCCTCAGAAGGGACAAAGATGGCTCGTGGAGTTGCCACCGAGACATGATAGGCCGGCGGATGGGGTCCCGGCTCGGAGGCGCGGCCAACAATGTAGCTAGAGGTGATAGATGCTGCATGCAACAGTAGCTACAACCGTCGTGCTGGCGTACCGGCAACACCCTCAATTGCAACACAGGACCCGAGCCCGTGGGTCGTGAAGGAAACCCGTGCAAGCTTGTGACCACATAGGGTCTCGCCCGTGAGGAGCATAGCAACACCGATGACGGTATTTAGAGACCTCAAAGCTTGACCCTTGTATCGCAGACATGGCCTGCTTACTAGTACACAGAACCATACGCCCCCCCTACCAAGGGTTTGACTTCTCCAAGGAGAAGACGCAAGGAAGGAGATCCGGCCAGCCTGGCTCGGCCGAAGCTGGCCGAGACGAAGGTCTGCAGTTGGGGAAGACAGGGGGGTGATTCGCGCGGAACTCGACAGCAGCTACTCCAAGGTGCACGAGACGCACACGGGGTTTGCTGACTGGGGGAACCGGCAGAAGGATGGTCTGGGGCCGAAAGTCGCATCGTGGTCGTTATCGAGGCTTGAAGTGTCATCGTTGGTCTATGATCTCGTGAAGGAGGAGGAGGAGGCGCCGTCAGGACCATGTGGGTCAACCGAGGGAAGACTGGGTTCTTCTGCGGCTTCTGAAGCAGCGAATTGGACACAGCACGGCTTTAGAAAAAGCAGAAGATAAATTCGAAGCGGAAAAACGAAGAGGTTTGGAGTGAGACGATTGTTTGCTTGTTTGTTTGATGCTTGTCTTGTTCAACTTGACAGCGCGGTCTGGTGAGACTGTCTGAGATACGTACCCCCACCCTTACCTAAGCTCCACAGGGAAACCTGCGCACCTCGAGCTAACAGAACCTTTGTGACGAGATGTTGGTTACATATGCTTCCCACTTCAAGCAGAACGATAACGAGAGAAGAAGAAAATAATAATTTAGGGGAATGTATGAATCTGCACCTGTCAATGCTTTCGCTTCTACAGAGGCGTGTACACTACACTAGAGAACTACAGGTATATTGAAGGTTGGGGAAACCCAGGACGAGTGTGGCCTGTATGAGGGAAGCTCTAGCGCCTCCCTCCACCGAACGAAGCCCTCCAGCGCCTGTGTGCGACCCACTGCGGCCACTACGGTAAATCCCCGGACTTACCCCACATCATCGATGCTCAGCTACGGTAGCTTCTGGCTCGCTTAAACAGCACTAGTCCTGATATGTAGCTGCTTAATCAGCAACGCTAGACCGGTTTGAGCCGCGCTAGGCGCCGAGTCTCTTCCGGTCCCCAGGCTGTTCTCTCCCTCCATCATCCGACCGGCCAACCTCCTCTCGGGAAAAGTTCCACCAATGTTTGCCTCAGATCACGGATATTTCTCTAGCTCGTTCAAGCCAAGTTGCTACTCACACCCGGTTCTCTTCCATTTTATCAAGATTTGACCATTCTTGCACCACAGCGCCAGAGTCGATCCACGGTCCGACATTCCTACCACGCCGCGCCCAAGTCTCTCCCCGCCTCCAACACCAGGACTCGACTCGAGCACCCCTGGTGGTTTAGACACCATCGACCCTCTCTCATCTGCCATCTCATCCCGCTCCTAGGCTGGCTCCCTTTAGTCTCCCCGGCCGGCTTCTTTCCAGTTTGACCTATCAGAGCTTGTCAACCCCTCGCTTCGCTTGACAGATTCCCCGCCCTCGTCCAGTCAAGATGTTCCAAGGCCGTCAATCCCGCCGCTACCTTTCGAGCAAGCATAGATGGACTTTACACTGCAACAAGGGTTCCAGCTTGCACCTGGCCTCTCTTTCCCTGGTAGGCTGGTAGGATCAGAGGCCAGTCCCACGAGGACGGCCTGACGTGAGCCACAAACGACATGAATGAGGAAGCATCTTCAACCGGTGTTATTGGAGAATTGCTACCCCGAGGGTTAGGTCTGGGGAAACAAACTATGTTGCCACGCGGTTTGCCTATGCATACAGTGCCAATGCATATCTATGCATCCTGCAAATATCGACGTATGATACGAGAAGCCGGCGGTCTGGTACGACGTTAATCTCATCTCGACGCGACTTTAAAATACCCCGGTTGCCGCTCCCTCCCAGCTCCATGTGCCTGGTTCTTCTGCCTCTTTTCGATACGACTCTGCTATAGTAGCTTGCCAACCACCAGCAGCTTCGAGCAACCCAAGAACACTCGTAGCCATGTCCAACGACATCGCTGATAAGACGGCGTCGCAGCCGCATGACAACATCCACGTCGAGAAGGGCCCTTCTCACATCCACCAGTTCAGCCATGTCGCCCTCGACGACAAGGGCCTCAATTCCGAGGCCCACGAGGGCACCAACATCGAGCACAGCTTTGGTCTCTGGCAGGGTCTGAAGACCTACAAGCGCGCCGCTTTCTGGTCGATCCGTGAGTCTCATCTCCCATGGCCAGGGCCGTCGTCACTGAGCTGGCACTAACGTCGATTCAAAACAGTCATCTCGACCACAGTCATCATGGAGGGTTATGACGTGACCCTCATCGGTTCCTTCTATGGCTACCCTGCGTTCCGTGAGAAGTATGGCGAATGGCTTGATGAGGAGAACGGTTACCAGATCTCATCCTCCTGGCAACAAAAGTTCAACGCCATTGGCGCCGTGGCCAACATTGTCGGCGCCCTCATGAACGGATACTTCACCCCTAAATATGGCCACCGCATGGTCCTCATCATCTCACTCGTCTGGCTGGCCGCCTTCGTCTTCATCGTATTCTTCGCCCACAACATTGAGATGCAATTGGCTGGTCAAATACTCTGCAATGTACCCTGGGGGGTGTTCGCCACGACTGGCCCCTCCTACGCGGCTGAGGTCACCCCCTTGGCTATCCGTGGCTACTTGACCTCCTACGTCAACCTTTGCTGGTGCATCGGCCAATTCATCTCGGCCGGTGTCCTCAAGGGGCTTGTCGATGTCGAGGGCCAATGGAGTTACAAGATTCCTTTTGCTATCCAGTGGGTCTGGCCCATTCCGCTCATCATTGCGGCTTGGATGGCCCCTGAGTCTCCCTGGCACCACGTCCGCAACGGCGATCTCGACGCCGCAAAGAAGTCACTTGAACGGCTCTCGGAGCCCGAACACAACGTAGACCACGATGCCACGGTGGCCATGATGGTGCACACCAACAAGCTTGAGATTGAAGAGCAAGCGGGCGCCACCTTTTTCGACTGCTTCAAGGGCACGAATCTCCGCCGTACCGAGATCGCCTGCATGGCTTTCATGTCTCAGATCACCAATGGCGGTGCCCTCTGCTATTCTGGCTCCTTCTTCTTCCAGCAGACCGGTATTGATGCTTCTACCTCGTATGCGATAAGCTTGGGAGGCACTGCCATTGCCTTCGTCGGCACCTGCATTTCCTGGCTCTACATCTACAAATTTGGCCGCCGGGCCATCTGGCTAAGCGGCTTCACTTTGCTCGTGGCTTGCTTGTGGATCATCGGTTTCCTCTCAGTCGCCCCGAACCAAACACAGGGTGTCATCTGGGGACAGTCGATTCTGTGCGTGGTCTGGCTCGGATTTTATTCCATGACTGTTGGCCCCATCGTGTACACGCTTGTGTCCGAAGTCGGCTCGACCCGTCTTCGGACCCAGACGGTCGTGCTGGGTCGCAGCACATATTATGTAGGCAACATCATATGTGGCGGTCTCATCCAGCCCAAGATGCTGGCACCTGGCGACTGGAACTTGAAGGGAAAGACTGTGAGTGATCCTAAACCCTTTCATCTCTCGATGTTCTATGAAGGCTAACTGGCTGCCAGGCATTCTTTTGGGCCGTCCTCGCCACCGTTACTTTGATTTGGGGCTTCTTCCGCTTGTTCGAGACCAAGGGCCGCACCTTTGGCGAAATGGATGTCATGTTCCAGAAGGGCGTCTCGGCTCGCAAGTCAAGCAAGTACGAGCTCACCTCGGAGGACATGTTCGTGGCCGAGAGAGTTCAGCCTCTCAGCCGGAACGTGTCGGAGAAGGTTTGATTTGCCTTGGATTTGACGAGGTTCAGGATACCAGGGGAAGCACCATTTTGCGGGGTGTCAGTAATTTGTAGCCATCTATACCAGACAGGTGGACTGTTGGGCCACCACTAAGCCGGCACCTCCGAGTCGCGAGTTTGATACCTAATACCCAGCGCAAAGCTTTTGCTTCTATTCACGATTACATTTGGGCCGATGCTGTACACCATACGCGTGGAGCCGGTCAGGTACTGGAACATGATACCGACGTCCTTGTGCAGGCCGGCGGCCGGACCGAGACGCGGCACGCTGAGGGACTCACCGTTACTGCTCCCGATCATGACCTTGCCACTGTACAAAGGCAGCTTGGCTCTCTTATCACCTTCTCCTTTGCTCCTACGGCCTGCAGGAACAGGAGCTTCGTGCACACTGGCATGCCGAGATTCCATGAAACTTCAGATATGGCCTGCTATGGTAAGATGCCCTACAAGAACTGGGAAAGATGCTAGGACTCCATTAGGAATCATGAGCGAAGGAAGCTACGATTATAGTATTCTGCTGTCTCTGACGTCGTCCCATCGATACGCTTACTTTGGGGGAAATGGAATATTTCATCCAGTTGATTCGCACAGACATGGTGACGCGGACATGCTTAAATGGCAAACCAAGTCTGTACTGATGTTAGAATAGGTAAAATGAGAGAAACTCATCTCTGCTTTGTTAAGACTTGCAGTCAGAACCCGAGCGAGGGCCAAACATCGGATCTCGAATGTCCTAAAGATACAGATATCAGCCAAAGAATTACGGAATGACGCTTTGTCTTGATGAAAAGACAAGAAGTCGGGTGTCATCGGTGTCTGATCTACCGCGTGGCTTAGCCGAAGCGTTTGGGTTCACACTTTATTGCTCTCCCCCCCCCTTCCGCAACTTGTAACACGGACGTGAAGCTTTGACCCTGAGAGTCGACAAATGAGGAACGGCACCTGCTGGTGATGCTTCACTTGACGTCACATTGTGACAAGCCATAACAGACTTCCCGCCGACAGCGAGCTCGAAAAATACATCATGAAGGTTCGGCAGCGTTTTCCGGGGATACGCAATAGAACCGGCTCGTTTCCCCAAACTGTGGCCAGCTCGAACCTACATGCACGGAGTAGCTTTCCCACCTACTTCGAGCCTTGACACGGTTGAATGTTGGCCGACTCGACCATTCTGACTTATCTCGCTGCAGTGGCAAGAACGCGAAAGCATCGCTTACAAGAGACTGACGCGGGCGCGGCACCAGCTCACCTCAACTCTGCCAACCCCAGGCAATACAGTGCCTACGGTCGAGTTGGAGAAGCACAATAATACAGGTATTACTTGTACATTGGGGCGGTTGATCGACATAAGAAGTAAGGTCATACCTTGTTATGTGCAGATGATAAGTACGCGTGTTGGCCGCGACCATCGCGGCCCAGCGTTAGGTTAAGATTTTCTCACGCCGTGCGTCAGATCCAGGATGTTAGCTCGGGAGTTGGCTCGGGAAACTGTATCGCCACGATTTTACGAGTCGAGCTTGGCCAGCTTGGAGGGGGTAAGATTCGCTTTAGCCCAGCCAAGAAGAATAATCGGCCCAGGCTCCGTGTCCGAAGACTCGCAGCCCATACCCCTGTGAGCCCTGGAGGCGGACAAAGTTTCCACAGTCTCCCGACAGCCAAGTCTGGAAGCGTGTTGATCCCGCTTGCTCGTCCCGGCGCAGGGATCTCCGACCTACCGTAGCAGCACTATCGGCGGTCCGGTTGGTCATTGGTAGTGGTCGTCAACCCGCGCGAGGGCCCTATCGAGTGCCTTTGCTTGGTTCCGAGAGATCGGCAGAGGGGCACTGACTTTCCGAAGAAGCTTTCCCCGCCGCACAGCCGATTAGCCGACTACAGGCGACTTAGAAGCATCCAGTAAGATGGAATAACGTTGCTTTTCTTCCGGGCTCAGGAAACAACCTTGGGCCCTACCTGGAGCTTGGCTACATCGAGGCCACTCGACGACGACCCCGGAACAGGATAGGATGGCCAAAGTCGGCCCTCGGGACTGACTTGGTGTTCGGGTTGGCGGCTATTAGGACAGACACACTTCTGCTTCTCCTAGACCAGTGTGCGTGCAGAGCATGGTATGCGTACCGGAGAGGAAAACCGCCCCCCGGTCTTCGCGAATACAAAAAACAAGCTTTGTCTGATGAAGCACTGGACTGATGGTGTACTTGTATGCCAATGACTAGTGTGCATTACTCGTAATCAATCGAACCGGGCAGTGCGCCGAGAAACTACCGACATAGTTTCCTTCCATCATGGAGAACCCTCCGCGCTGGAAGGCTAGGAATGATTCGTGGGTAGGGTGACGTGATTCATGCTGCCGCTAAATAGTCCCATGGGGAGCTTTCCCCCTTCCCTTCCTGCTGATCTATCATACCGAGAACCACTAGACGAATCCGTGCCGATCAGATCTGCCTTCGAACACCAGCCCCATCATGCGATGTCGACAATCAACGAAACCAATCTAATGGCCATGGAGCTGCCAGGCATTGAAGCCAACTTCGACGACCCGTCCGAGTCAATGGTCCCGCAGGTCCTCGTCGTCGCCATCCTGTTGAACCTGATCGCCATCTTCTTCTGCGCCATCCGGCTGTACACCGCCAAGGTCGTGATACGCCGGGCTCAGCTTGACGACTGCCTGATCTTCATCGCCCTCGTCTTCGCCACAACGTACTCAGTCATCCAGGTCTACGAGACCCGCAACGGCGCGGGCCATCACATCTGGGAAGTCAGCAGGGCCGCTGTCATTGCGTTCCACAAGCTGAGCATGGTCGACCTCGCCGCTTACAGCCTGTCCGTGCTCTTCACCAAGGCCTCGATCCTCGTCTTCTACCTGCGCTTCCCCCTGACGCAGCCGATCAGGATGGTGGTGTACGCGGTCATGGTCGCCACCGTGGCATACTCGTGCGCCGGCGCTCTCAGCTGGGCTTACCTCTGCACGCCGATGGAGAGGATCTGGGACGAGAGCGTGCCAGGAACCTGCGTCAATGAATCCATGTGGTGGCTGATGCTATCCGTCTGCAACGTCGCCACTGACATCGCCATCTTGTTGCTTCCTATATGGATTCTGGCGCCCTTGTCATTGAGGCTCGTCAAAAAGATCGAGATGACCATCTTCCTCATGGCGGGCGGATTGTAAGTACATTTCCCGGCGGCATCTTCCAAAGTTCCGAGCTGTCACTGACAATACGGCCAGTGTACTTGGGCCAAGCATTGTGCGTATGGTCATGATCCCCCTCGGCTTCGGCAATACCGACTTTACCTGGACCGCCTCCATCAGCATCATTTGGTGGTAAGCAGCCTGCTCCGCGTCCTCTTGCCCACAGACACTGACCTGCCGCAGCGTGGTGGAAGCCAACGTGGGCATCATCTGCACTTGCCTCCCATTCCTCAAGCCCTTTATCAAGCACGTGGCGCCAAATATCGCCAGGCGTTTCTCCGCGCTCGATGAGCCGGCGTCACCCACCGTCTTCGAGCGCGCCGCGGCGCTGCAGAGCATGCCGGAGATGCCCAAGTCCACCTGGCGCAAGAGTTTAGGGCGGCAGCCCGTCCACGATGCCCCGAACGCCGACACGCGGCCGACGAAACCGGAATGGCCTCTGTCAAATAACAAGCCGATTGATCATGTCGAATATCTACCAGATCGGGTGCCAGACTACCAGAAATCAGTACATGGTGCGAAACCTGTCGATGCTACGGAAATGGTGTAGGATTGAAGGCAGCGACGGCGTTACCTTGTTCCGGATGATACCCTTTGGTTTGACATGTGCCGAGCTATTCGGACGTTGTTCATATTCGAGTGGTTGTCGGCGATTTCGCCACGACCACAGACAGCCTTGTAAGAAAGAAGGTACTGGAAAGCGGCTCTGGTGTGGCACGACATAGACCGGGTCCAAATCGGCCTCCGGCTAGTGTTTCCTACCGCTCGGGCATACGATATGCCCGAGCACTCTGATTCCTTTTGATGGGATAATCCATCCCGGTTTGGGCTAAGGGCATAGTGCAATCGCTGTAGCCCGGCGTCTTTCAGATGGGGGTGTCGTCACAAGGGAGCGTGATTCTACAATACCAATTAGCCGGGTAATACCAACTTGAGAGACGGAAGTGGTAATACAAGCTCACCACCTACCTAGGTAATTCATAGTATTAGTTATGAGACGTTCGAACAACAAGATATTACTCCACCAATGCGGGTTCTGATGACGTCTATCCGTGGTTCCTCAACATACATACAACACAGTCTCGAGAACAGCCAAATTCTGACAATGAAATCAAGGAGGGGACCGCCCTTTCGGTCCTTTGTGTTATTCGCTCCAGGCTCGTCGGTGGGGATCCACCCTTGCGGCCGATTGGCTGTGAGATGCTCGGCCTCGGTGTTTGTAGAAGGGCCATCCGCCGAAAGGAATGGAACCCGACATCAATACACGCTCCTGAGCATTACCAATACGCGCAATCTCGCGTCCCAGAGTCTGTCAATATTGAAACAGTCCTCTAAATTAGTGCTTACGGCGGCCATATCGGACCCATTCGATCATATCGGATTCCACTGCCACGCAGCCAGGTGGATCAACGCCAGTTTGTCGATGCAATACCATATCCAAGCGTACGGCGTCGGCGCCGGACAAGAGCCGTCCTGATGATGGGATGCCGCCCCTTGTAGTTCATTATTGCTTCCAGAATTGTCATTCCAGCTTGAAATCCCGAGTACTTAGTCTTTCCTCATCCCGGTAGCTTGGACTTTCTTCGCCACTATTCCCTGCACGAATATAGCAAGCGACAACTTTCACCCCCCATCGCCGACACTCCGATACTATTACCCCAAAGTTTATGACTCCTGTCCCTATACAACTGACCAACCAGATAATACTATCGAGATACTCGTGGTCCAGATGTCCAAGGGGGATTATCCTTCTTCTCTGGCGGACTCGCAAGGGCCCGTAGCCAAAATGGACCAGGACACAACAGATTACTCATCTGATCGCCCGTCGACGGCTCAGCAACTCGACCCCGAAAAAGGCGCCGGAGCCGCTCTGTCAACCGATGCTACGCAACCGCCGCCTCCAGGAAGCGATGCGCCGGACGGCGGTCTGGTAGCATGGCTAGTCGTGCTAGGAGCGTGGGCGACGTCGTTCTGCAGCTTCGGCTGGGTGAACAGTATGATCCGACCTTGAAGCTTGTTTGACAACAATGAAGCTAACACAACTTAGGTGTGGGGGCTTTCCAGGAGTACTACCAGAACGACCTGCTCCCCAACTACTCGCCGAGCACCATTTCATGGATCCCTTCCCTTCAGATCTTTTTCATGATGGGCCTGGTAAGTTATTGAACGCCTTTTTTAAGTTGAATTTGCTGACGATCTTCAGGGGCCCCTCGTCGGCCACATATACGACCACTATGGCCCTCGCTGGCTGCTCTTTGGCGGCACAATCCTACACGTCTTCGGCCTCATGATGACATCCCTTGCGACGAAGTACTGGCAGATCCTTCTTGCCCAGGGAATCTGCTCCGCCATTGGAGTTGCGGCAATTCTATCGCCTGGGCTGAGCGTTATTCATGGCTGGTTTAATCGCAACCGTGGCGCCGCCTTTGGCGTGCTTTCCACAGGGTCCAGCCTTGGCGGTGTCATCTTTCCCATCATGGTGACACGGGTGATCAAAACCCTCGGCTTCCCTTGGGCGATGCGCATCTGTGCCTTCATTATCCTTGCCCTGCTCATCATCGCCAACCTCACCATCAAGGCATTCCATCCGCCCCGCCCGCAGAAGCTCAGTCGGGGGCAGCTTCTGGCCCCCTTGAAGGAGTTCGAGTTCGCGTGCGTTATCATCGGCTTCTTCCTCTTCACCTACGGCATCTTTGTTCCCATCAACTACATCCAGGTGCAGGCACTCGATGCCGGCATGGACCCCAACTTGGCTCAATACCTCGTCTCCATGCTCAACGCGGGAAGTTTGTTCGGACGCATTACCTCGGGTATCCTGGGCGACAAGATTGGGAGGTACAACATCTTTGTCCTGGTGGGTTTCCTCACCCCCATTTGGATGCTTGCGCTCTGGATCCCTGCCAAGACGGACGGCGCCATCATCGCGTTTGCCGTGCTCTTCGGCTTCTGCTCCGGCGCGTATGTGTCCCTCATCGCGCCCCTGATCGCGCAGATCTCGCCAATACAGGAAATTGGCTTCCGGACGGGCATCGCGTTCTTGGCCAACGCCATTGCCGGTCTGACGACGAACCCAATCAACGGCGCCATCCTGTCCGGATCTGGTGGCTGGGTTGGTATCAAGATTTTTTCAGGAGTTTTCTGCTTGGCGGGTACAGCGTTCATCCTCGCAGCAAGAGTTCGTCGGACAGGTTGGAAGTTGATGGCCGCGTTTTGAGTGTCCATTCATAGAATCTGGAGGCAGCAGCATACTGGAATTGTCATTATACGGCGTTGTTTTGTGAAGAGCATCTGGCATGTTTGCTCTGTAGATACCACCTAGACTCAGCTCATTGTACAGCTATACCATCCCTTCACTCCTATCATCATCATAATTCCCTAGAATAAACTATTATAGAACGAAAAAAGAAACACTGACAGAAAAGAAAAGGAGTCGAGACCGTCCCTCTACGACCAGCGAGGCGTGATCTTTCGAGCGGACTATATCATTTATGCTACTGAAGCACGAAAAGCCGGTTTGGGTACCCAAAAAGGTTGCGGCTACTCACAACCTTCGAAGTCGAGTGAGCATGGGGAAGCAAGGGCCTCCCTGAGACTCTGGATACCCCGCCGCTGGTTCCCGCGTGACCCTTCATGGTGTGAAGCCTCGGATCCAAGCTGTTGGGATGAAGCTGGTGTTGACCAACTGAAAACCGTGTTGAAAAGCTACAGGCTCATATGAGGCAATCGCCGACCCAACTAGAATACTGCTAGAAACTCCACAGAATCAACAGAATCAAGGACGTCACCGCCGAATGCTCCCCATGGATAAGTTGTTCTATCAAAGAACGTATCACGAAGGGTACTTTGCAAAGAAGCTTCCGCACTGCTTTCGGACAGCACTTGAGATGATTTAATCCGAGATTTCCCGACTCCGAGGTTGATTCAGACTTGAGTTCTCATAGTTCGGTTCAATAACCTAGTTACATATGATGAAGTGATCGTTACCGTAACTATATTTCTAGCTAGCCTCAGCTTGAGTCGCGATGAAAATGTGAGCAGAGCGTACAGGAAGTCATTGTGGGTGGCTTTCATTGGCTACATTATTCTGCCTCTGAAATTAGGCCAAGATATGATCACAATCATACAGCCACCATGGAGAAGACGCGTCAGTTGAAGAATAAACAGCCGCCCAGTAAAACTGAATCCAAGTCTTTATGAGTCTAAAAAGACTCTCTGCTGTTTAGTGTGGGAACATCATTGACGATATATGCGTTTAGAGCTTTGTTCGATATCAACTGTCTTGTGCTAGCTTCGTTACAAGCTAGCATACTATGATGTCCTGACTGGCGAAGCCCTTGTTTTGAGGTGCACAATAAACTAGGCCATGCACAACGTCCGATCAGGCACCAAGTTGGCATAACTGAGCGAGCATATGTAGAGAAATAGCCTCTCTGTGGCCTCCGTGATGCGTATTTTCTTTGCCAAGCACACTGCCAATTATAAGTGCGGCATAGACACGACATATGCTGATTCAGATGGTGTCGCAAAAACGACGCCGTTAATCGCAAGCAGCAATTAACGCCTTGTGTACTACGTACGACAGATGGGAAAGCAATTTGCCTCACTGACTTAGTTCTTGAGGTGTCTGAACTTTGTATCATGCCCAAGTATCTATCTAATCCTCATCGTAGAAGACAAATGCTCTGACCTCGACACTGACCCTCGGCTCTCCGGCTCCCTCGGGCAGATCTGTGTCCTTGAAAGCACAGTGGGGAACTCTTCTAGGAACTCCCGGCTTGGTGCTCGAGTTCACCTGTTTGAAGAACAAGACATCATCTGGCTGCTGTTGGTCCTTGAAGTACCATTTGTGAGACGAGTTCGTCGGCGGGCGCACTTCCACCGCCTCGGTGTCATGGTCCGGAAATCGTACTGGCACGAACACCAGGTCTGAATCCGGGATGGTTCTGGCGTCGGAAACGGCGAAGGGATCCCGCGTAATGGGGCGAATCGGCCGCCACATCTAGATATACGATTAGCTTTTGGAGATACAACCGGCGCCGCGGCACACTTGCGTTGATGATTTGATATCGTGGCTTTTTGAGCAGCTCCTCTGCCCTATCTCCCAGCCATCTCTGGGCAACACCCTCCGCAGCTGCAAAAGACTGGTCGACGTGAACACCGTATAACGGCGCCGGACCTTGGGGGCCTTCGCCATCCTTAGGTCCACGACGTATTATATGCGTCATAATGTGCACTAAGCAGGGTTTAGGCCTGTAACAGATTGTGACTTGGCGAAATAATAGAACTATCGTGAAAGGGGGTTCGCTCACATGTTCTCGGTTTCCGCCAAAACCTTGCAACACAGCTTCTCCATTTCTGGATAGTTCACTCGCTTGATCTCTTCATCATCGTCCCAGTTCGTCACTTGGCTCTCATGCTTCACGTAGTGAAATCCTTGGACGTCGAGCGTGAATTCATCTTCTCTGCCGGTAATATCTGTAATTGTCGTCGGGATTTCGATTTTAGGTTGCGGCTTGCCAGGCTCCGGGCTAATAATCCACCCCTATCAGCGTAGGAATATTTTGTCATGTCATTAGCGTCTCACCCTCCAATCACCATGGGCACCAATGGCACTCCAGGGTCATCAAAGTACTTGATCTTCGTCTTAACTTGCCGTCCTGGTTGTCCCATCATGGCCACTGTTGTAAGTTGTCTCGGCGTCATCAATCAATGGCGTGAGGTACTTTGCAAGGGAAATATTCTGGGTAAGAGGATTTGCTCCAATTTTTAGAGTGTCTGGGTACCGGTCATTATCATGTCTGCTTATCTTCCGTCGGCATCGCGAGTCAGGATTAGGAGAATAGGTACGGGCGATAACATGACATCTCCGCTTGATGGGGGCAGAGAGTACGGAGTACATTAACCCCATATCAATGTCATAGAATGAGCCTGACCCAGTGATTTGGAGTGGGTTGCAGGGTTGAGTGCCGCTCACGAGATAAGCCATTGGAAAACCTCTATCATACCCAAGTTGACGAATGCCCATCTTTTAGCCTACTGTATGTGCGGATAGTATGTATCCCTTTAATTGCCAGGTGACCCCATTTCTGCCAAGGTAGATCCCCCTCCACTTTTACCCTAAATATTTAGCAGTACATAACAAATACATAATTTTATAATACTGTTCTATCAGGCAGCACTACTAAACTTAATCTTATTATTATATCAAAGCTATAAGATCTTTTAATAGAAAACCTCTAATTATACTACTATTTATATTAATATCTAGAGGTACTTAGTTATAAGTAGTAGGTATAGTAATAAAAGACCTAGTAGGGCTACTTAGACTATAATATACCTCTATATATACTAGTACCTTTAGTATAGGCAAAACAGTATATAAACAGAAGTACCTAAAAACTATTGGCTTATCGGACTTAATGCTGTAAATGCATTGGCTCTACCCTGCCCTTGGCAGAAATGGGATCACCTGGCAGTTAAAGGGATAATAAGCGTTGATCTGTGCCAAGACATGATATCAACTTGTTCCTTCGCCCAAAGCTTGAATGTTGCAAGAATAAACGCGGGAACGAATCATGCATGCTATGCGTGCCGTTGCTCCTTGGCCACTCTAGCCTGATGTGGAAGGTGTGCATGAATCGCGAAGGTTTGCAGGCTCTTCTTAGCTGGATGAGCCACCCAAATGGCCAAGTTGGTTGTCCATTAATATTCAGTATTGTAGGTATTTGCGTGGGGTTCATCCGATGATATGCGGTGTAACCTAGGCCTCTACCGAAGAGTGACTTGGTGGTATACCCAGTGAGGTCTGACTTAATACCGTTTGCTATTAATTGACTATTAGATGACTTACGACATATGCGACGATAAACGTCCGCTGAGCTCTCTCGCTCCTCGTTCTCGCATGCTTGACGCTGGGTGATGTTGCCGGTGACCTGGCCCTGGCACGTTCGGCCGGGTTGCCCTCGTTCTGTATTCTTCACGTAGCGCATGTCACACCAGAGCTTCCTTCACAAGACGTTGTGAAACATGGTCATTTCGGTCTCCAGACATCAACGAGCATAATCCACTGGCGGGTTTGGTCTATTTTTATTTTTTTTCTTCTCTTTTCAAGTCGTCAGGAGGATCAAATATACTGGAAATGTAGAGCGAAATATACTTTCATTCAGCGTTATTATGATTTATGCATACCGAACAAGCAAGCTAAGTATAGAATGGTTATGTACTTTAATTTATAAAACCGGCCCCAGTATTACTCAATACTATCCCATAGAACTCAAATCATTTCACGCAAAGCTGCTGTTGATGACCCAGCTCACGTCGTCATTGAAGAGAGCGGCGGCATCGAAGATGTGAACGCCGCCATTGTTGGCGATGTAGGCGACATTGGCGTAGTGACGGAAGTACCGTGTGGGATGGCTCCAGGACCGGATCGAGTCGCCCTGGCCGTTGAGACCGGCCTGCGTGCAGAACGTGGCATCTTCACTGAACTGTTTGCTGCCGTCATTGGTGTTAAGCGCGAGGTGGAAATTGAACTGCCGGATGAAGCTGCCGGGGGTGTCCTTGGACTCGAACGAGAAGCAGTCGCTGTTTGCAAGACCGGTGCGGACTGTCCAGCTGGCCTGCTGCTTAAGAGCGGTGCTGCTCGAGGACGTGACGATCTGAGTGTCGACCGTGGAGCCAGTGTGTGCGAGGTACCGAGCCGTGCAGCAGGCGGTGGTGGCCCTCAGCGAGATCGAGGAGCCGACGGTCAGAGCCGTGCCGCTGTTCAGGGAGGTTGTAGCGTACTTGGCTGCGACAATGTCGGCTTGCACCGCGTTCTCGGTGGCGTCGGATGGAAAGCCAGTGGTCATGACGCCCTCATAGAACGTGCCTTGGGCGCTGATGCTGTTGTCACCGCCGATGCCAAGAATGATGGAGCCCTCCAAGCTCATCGGGTTGTACCCAGACTTGTTCGGGCGCACACCGTTATAGAACGTCGTCAACGCCCCGGACGCGGCATTGCCACCACGGATCGCCCACTGGTTCGGAGCACCCTTAACGACTGCCGTGACGAAGCGGTCTGTGATGGACGGGTCGCCAGGGTTGTTGGCGGGGCTGACTCCGGAGAACAGGCCGTTCTCGAGATCAGCCATGATCCAAGGGCCGCTGCCGGCGCCGGTGCCCCAACCCGTGCTGTCACCAAAGTAGATGGCCTCCATATGGCCGTTGCCCGTGTCGGTCCTGCTGACCTCGGCGTTGCCATAGTCGAAGCAGCAACCGCCATTGTAGTGGGTGCCGTCGAGGACGGCGTACATGCCCTCCGGCTCGTTGCCTCTGGCTGTGCCCTGAGCGGCGTTGTTCCGGTAGCCGGTGCCGGGCGAGATGAAGACGCCATATGCCTTCTGGCCGTTCAGCGTGACGGGTGCGCCGATCGCGCTGGCGAGGTTATCGTTGCCGTCGACATCCGGGCCGGTATGAGCGCCACCCGGTGCCTGGGTGAGGTGATTGCCGCGGCCGGACTGGTCGTAGATGACGCTGATGAGACAGGTCGTATTGGCACAGAAGGTGTCTTGGGCGGCAGCATTCGCGACACCGCCGGCGGACAGCGGCGCGATGTTAGTCGTAGCACCATCGGAGCCGCGCTTAATCTGGTAAAGAGAGCCGCTGTAGGCGCTGTACAGAGCGCGGGTGGTGCTATGTGCGGCGATGCATGGCGTGCCACCAGAAGAGTAGATATCGCAGGGCCCGGCGGCGACAAGGGACCCTGTAGCAGCAAGGCCAAGGGCGAGTACGCCGGCGCGTTCAAGGCTGGATCGTGAAGACATTATGATGTCTAATCGCTTGCGAAAGGGGTTGCGACAGCAAAGGAGAGATGAGAACGCCTGTGAGCAGCGGTCTAAGCTACTCGATAGGAAGTGAGTGCCGGCACATCGTCAGCTTTTAAGCTGCTGGGCATCTGAGCCTTCGTTTGTATCCGTACTATCATCCGAACTCGCAATTAAGATGACAAGTCCGAGACACGAATCAAGAGCAGCGGTATGCGATGGAGACTGAACCGTCAGATATTGCCTCCAATCAGGATGCACATGATGTATTTCCACTTCACCTTCCAGGTTGGGACTGCAAGCCTGACCGAAATATTACATAGGTAGTAATGTCAGGGTGCCACTTGAGAAGAACCTCACGACGACGTGGCCACACATGTCTAAGTCACGAGAACCAAGGTTTGGATCGGAAGCCAGTGCCGAGCGTCGTTATTCTTGACACAACCCGATGCGGCCCAATAAGACCACAGTGCCCGGGTGAACACGAGCCGTGCGAGTGGCTTCCCAAGATATTAAATACCCACGTCTAGCGACACCCAGCTCGGGGGAACACGAGCCGCACGAAGTATCTGTTCAATAGTTGCATCTTCCCTGTTGCTAGCAGTATAGGCGGTAGGGGCTTTGGCTGTGCGTGCCGTAGTATTAATTCTCTAACCAAGCAAGAGATTGGCGGATCTGTCCGTCAAGCACTGGTCATCAGGTTGCAAGCATTGCCTTGCCATGCGTACGACCCATGGGAGTACAACGCTGTCGCCCAGTCAAGGTCTGATACAACAATGGGGTCGCGCGGACGCTGCGACTCAATCCTGGAACCCAACCAGTCCCACGTGCATAAGCATACCGGGACACGATATCCGTACATTACCCCGCACTCGGGCCGGCCTTGGGGTGCAGGTACTAGGTAGTACCTAGGTAAACTAGGAACGCCGGCAGATGATCAGTGCCGAGCGAAGCTCCCGTTGGTGTACCTATATGCGACGAACCTGCCAGTATTGGCATCTGATCTCTAAGAAAAGCTTGGTACGCGTTCTTTTTCTTCCTATTGGGCGGACCTTGGCTAGGCTTTGCTCGGCGCCATGGATCAGAGTAACGGTGGGGCTGTCGATGGAAGTTACAAAGAATTGGGTTTCAACCGAATCAGAAACTGCAGGAACACAGGCTTCAGCAGTAGATCGATCAACGGACAAAGCATTCATAGATTTTACTATTTCATTGAGCCAAGACTGAAGTGGCCTCTGAACTGAAAATATGTGCTTGGGACGATGCGTCGTCGACCAGATAAGAACATGCATAATGCAATATAGATGGAAACACGAAATTGGCTGTGGGTATTTAGAGAGAAACAACCACTTTCTTCGCAGACACCCCCTTGTAGCTTACTCCAAACGCCTCTTGGATTGAGCCGAGCCCATTTCCAAAGACCTCCGCTTTTGGTGCCGGAGTGAACTTGCCCTGAGCCATGGCATAGGGTAAGAAGTCTTGATAGATGGCCGCGCCAACATCGGTCGCCATCACGTCGCTTCCCCAGATAAACTTGCTTCGCACCCCGGAAAGCTTGCCCTTGACAGAGGCTGTAACACTTTCACAAGCCAACGCCCACATCATGGACACCAGGCCAGTCATGCTGGTAGGCGGCTTCCCGGCCCCGGCAACGCTAGCCTGTGCAACAAACTTCCGCCCCTTTGATGCCGCGATGATGTTGACACAGGGAACGAGGGAGTTGGCCCCGATGGCGATGGCTCCGGCGGATATTCGTCCCCGGAATGCTGCGATGATATCTTGGACGACGGTGGCGCTGCGGTAATCAAAGACCTCTTTTGCGCCGAGGGTCTTGAGGTATTCGAAGTTCTTTGGCGACGCCGTTGCAATGACCTCGTACCCTGCACCAACGGCGAGCTGGATCGCGTTACAGCCCACGCTTGTCGAGCCGCCCCAGACCAAGAGTGTCTCGCCGTTTGGCTTTGCGTCGAGCCTCGGGTGCTGCAAGTTGAGAAAGTCTTTGTCGAAGAGGCCAGAAGCGGCGGTCGATGCACCGAGGGGCACCACACAAGCCTGCTCGAAGCTGATGAAGTCGGGGATCGTCGAAGTGAGATTAGCCCTCAAGACGACGTAGTGTTGGAAAGCGCCCTCCGAAGTCCTATTGCTTCGCTTATCGAGGCCGACGGCGTGCCCAAGAACGCGGTCTCCGACCTTGAATCGGGCTGCACTGATGCCGGAGCCAACTTCGACGACGTCGCCTGCAACATCGTTGCCTAGAATCATCGGGTACTTGACCCATTCGTACATGAAGTCGCCGACTTCTTGTTTGATCCAGTCGACAGGGTTGATGGCTACAGCACGGTTGTGGATGACGATCTCATTCTCACCAGGCGGCGTGTAAGCTGCGGATCTAACTTCCAGAGGTTTGACCTTCTTTCCGGTGAGCCAGGCAGCTTGGTTGTCAGGCATTGTATTTGATAGTCCGATGGAAATGAGAGAGACCAGGAGAAACTTTTAGATTAAGTTGGAATAATGTGTGGAACCGGGATCCCTGATATGAGAGAGTATGTCGTTGAGAATCTAGTCTGTCGTCCTTACCATGTAACGGGGATATAGGCATGTTAAATAGTCAAGTTGTGTGTCTAAGTAGCTCCATTTGACAAAAAAAATACCTCGACTGTAATAAGATAAGTGCATTACATTCTTCTACGGAGATCGCATCTCATCTGCAATGATCGGTTACGCCTCACCGTTCAGACAAGTCTGAACGGTGGGTAAATCGCTTTATTTCTCAACTGGCGCAGAATGCATCCCAAACGGGACTAGAGCCCTCCACTCACGATCCCGACCCAGAGGACGAAACGTGGAGAGGCCGGCGCTAATCACAAGCCGGAACTGGCCAGCATCCCCACTCGCTCAGCTTGTGATGTCATTGACTGAAATACCTATGGGTTTAGTCATTTGGCTAGGGAGCGTTGTGAGTTAAATATTAACAACTAGCACTAGCAAAATTTTCATGCAGTGAGGAGAGAAGGCATAAACATAGAGATACATCTAGTACAAGGCTCTTTCTTCGATCCCTTCGAATTACAAGGAGGCTTATGTCGCAAAAATTAAAGCCGTTAAATAGGCACAGTGACTGACGTATCATGTGCTTCCAGCGCTTCACTCAGAGCAACCCAGCCAACCAACTTCATCAACCAACCTGTTAACTTTGCGAATAGCTTTACTTCAACTAACTAACTTTAAGGCTAAAGTTGGGTTATTTGATTGACTTGTGTGGAGTTGGATTGTCTATGTATTCCTCTGCTGTCGTGAAGCTGGAATAGCTTCGTGTGGCTAGTACCAGTGGACGTCGCCACGCATATGGCGTACCACCTGCACAGACCATGTGAGAAGGATATTTCTACCGCTTCTCCGGTTCATACGTAGATTCTTAATAGGACAACTAAGTTACTTTCAAATGACCAGACGCTGCGGTTCATCACATCTGCTATATATTCATTTTGAAACCGAATACTTACACTATATCCTTGCTTGTGGTGTCATTCTTGGTGTTTATGTGGATATATGGTGGATACTTGGCTACAAGTTATAGCCCCTTATACTTACTTTCCCCCCGATTAGACCTTTTATTCTGACGATGGGCCACGATGGACTGCCACGATGGGCTGCCTTTCTATACTATGGGAATAGCCTTATGGGCCCTAGGGTATTTAACTGAAAACAACCAATTCAACCAACTATCGTGGAAAAATGGCATTCAACCAACCAACCAACTATGGGAATAGCTGAGTCAACTAACTAACTTCAAGGCCAAAGTTGGGTTGGTTGCTTTGAATGAAGTGCTGTGTGCTTTGTGATAGCTTGCCGACACAATGCTGTAGTGGACTGTCAACTTCCAACAGCCGAACAGACAAATGAAAATGTGATTGTTGTGGGGTTCACAGAGGTATCGGGCGGAAGTGACATAGCTTGCTGGATTTGCGTACAGCAGGTCTCAGCTCACCGGTAAAAGAAACTGCGCCGTGAGTACATAGAAACTTGTCAACAGCGATAAATTGGGCTCGAGTGCATCTTTATGTCATTCCCATATGCATGCTATGAAATTCGATTCTATTGAAAGTGTGTCAAGCCACTTTCTACGTCCAAGGGTAGACATCAAATGGTCCGACGAGTGTGTAGCATGAGTTGCTTCGCCCATATCTCTGTCGCCATAGATCTTTTGTCACGAGTTAGAGCACACAGCAGGGCATAAAATATTTAAGGTCTAAAAGGCTTATTTCTATGTAAGTGAAGGAATAGAAAAATAAAGACCTATATATAGTTGAATGAGGGTGAAACACCACGTGATAAAGCACATGACAGTGCTCTTACATAAGGTGGAAAGCGTATGAAGCTATCGTGACATCTTTCAGGCACCAGCAGGAGTACAAGCAAATTGGAACGCGACACCTCCATTAATTGGGCTGCTGCAGCTCACGCCGCCGCCAAGCCCGTTGTCTGTCGGCACTGGGACGCAAGTTTCGATGGTCTTGTTGGTGTTCGTGTCCACGACGGCGGTCACCTCGGGCTCCGCCGTGATAGGGATGTCGTCATCCACACATGCAAGCTCTAAGTTGTAGTAAGTGGTGTTGGTAACATCGTCGGTGATGTTGAAGGGGTTGCGGCAGATGGGATCAAAGACGTAGGTGTTCCAGACTCTGACGGCGGTCCAAGTCGCTGTTCCTCTAATCGCACCGCGGGTATCGCACACCTCAGCCAATTCTTGTGTGGTCGTAGGAGTGAATGGTGACCACGCAACGAATTGATTTCCGTGAGGATAATAGAACCGACCCAGATTGATCGGTGGGTAGACTGTATTCTTGGCTGAGGCAGCGGCCACGAAGGAGGTGGCGAGAATACTAGAGAAATGCATTTCGGGGTGAAAATAGACTTTGAATGACGGCTCTTGAAACTCAACAAAATGTTAATGGTGGAGGTTAGCGGCGCCTGGTCGAAATGCGAATGATACGAGTCCATCCAGTTTATAAATACTCCGACTTGCAGATAAGTGCTTTTATGTCCTTGTAATGGGCTACCTCGCAGCGCAATCCTTTGCAGGGCACAGGACGCCGATCAATACCGCTGCAGCTCTTCAGGCGCATGATTATTGAATGTTCTTTTGGCGTCCAGATCTGACCCTTATGCCACTTGCCCGTATTCCATGTACTAATTAAAACATGCCGTGCACCCAGTGATGTCAGCATGGAGTCTTCCGTGACAACATGCTTCTCGTATACGAGAACGTCTAATACCAATAAGACTCGAGAGCTTTTAGGAAATTTAGACCATCCAATCATTCACCTTCAATTTGTTGCGTGGCCTACAGAAACAGGGATGGCCGCTCTGGCGCCATCAAACCGCCCTGTGTTGGCGCGCTGACTTGTCAAAGTGCCAGGGTTTATAGGAGCTAGTAGAAGTACTCCGTACAGAGACCAACAAGCCATTAATGTACTTCGACATGACTTTGCACCTCAGGTCCTTGTCCAGGTGTCAGCTGATTTGGTTAACGGCCTAGCACTAAGAACTGTATCCCTGGCTCTATGAAGTCCATTCAACGGACACAGCATATATCCGAACTCGTTCCGGTCCTTCCGAGCAGCTGCTATTATAATTCAGAAAACTTAGGTAGTATCTCAGTCCTGTATTCGATGGTTTCTGCCATTGTTAGATGGGTGCTAGACAAGAGAGCGACTTGCAACCCTTCTGACCGAGTGCTGCAAGGGATCACAATCATTGGCGCTTTGTGGGGCTTGGCCGAATCCTTCTCGTATTGTCTTCTCTCCCATGTCATCTGTCCGTCATACCTGCAGGCAGCAGGCATACGGGCACATCTGCGTGTACATCTGGGAACCATGTATTGGGCTAGAGGGTCAAAATGGAATAGGACCAGCCCAGCTGTTCTGGCTCAAAAAATAACGCTTCTGCAAGCCTGCAAACGACCCAAGGAACAAGCAATTGCTGATGCTTCGCCCAGCGTCATCGGCGCAGGCCTTTCTCTACTTCTCCAAACAACCTGATATAGCTGTCTACAGGGATAAAGCTCACAGGCACGTTTTTGAAGCTGATTTGACAACACCAACGGTTTCGTTCTTAACACAGACAATGGCTTTTCCCACCCTGCCTCGTCCCGGACCAGAATTAAAGCACTGAGAGTACTACTCGTTCTGTCCAACCTAAGAGATACCGGCCCTAATTGCTGCCCCCACATTGACTTCATTGCTGAGTAGTCTTACCGGAAGAGGCAGTGTTCCCCTCAACCGCGAGCTTCTCAGTAGCAGGTGTGTCCACAGTTGCAGGCTTAGGCTACTCGATTACAGAGGGCACCTTCCCATTAGTGGCATACTCTGCCGTCGTGTTCCCTGCATATGCAGCAGAAGCGTCAAGATTGGAGGGACCAGCACTACTTCTGACAAGGTCAGCAACTCCGGAGGCAGCGATGGGTTTGACGAGGTAATCAGAAAGCTTGGAAAAAGTCCATAGAGCGCTGGTTCTAGATAAGGCTTTGAAGTCCCTGCTACTTGAGTCGAGGCTGTTGATACGTGGAACGGAAAGTTGCCTTTGGCTCTTGAAATAGCGGGCGGTGTGATCTCAGACGATTAGCATTCCGATGTAGGCTGTAGTATGAAGAAATACTGCTGAAACTTCTTCTTTGCTTAGAAATAAACTGCAGAGTGGCATCAAAAAGACTTAATAGGAGTGTCTGCCATTTTGTTTATTCCTTATTGGGTTGATCTTGTTGATAACTATGACTGAAATGGGATGACATCATGCGCTGGCCAAGAGCCCGATGTCGGTCAGCATGGAGTTATGTTTATCCTGAGTTTCAGTCTAGGCCAGCTCAAAATCAAGCTTTACCTTGCATTCAAGTCAGCTAATACGGCTATGTTCATCCGCGGTAGGTTAGAACATCGTGAATGTGGGGTTGGCAGCATTCCCTGTGGATCTCGAGCAGAATGTAGAGGTTGAGGAATCAAGCGAAGGCACGATTGGGTGATCCTTGTTGACGCTAGAGTAGCACTCGGAGAGAGTTACAACCTTCTCACTTTAAGAACGACGTGGAGGAAAGGCTGCACTGCGCCGTAGTGGCAATACCAAATCAACCCAAGTTCATTAACATTTCTGTCAGTCAACATGCCGTTTGCGCCAAGCCTGCTCGGCCTTGTGCTCTGGGTGGCAACCCATGGAGTTCAGGGCCTCTCTCTTTCTACTCGCTGCTCAGTCGAAGGCATCAATAGTTTCCTTGCGGAAGATGATATGGCAGAGGTCTTGGTGGCTTATTCAATCAGCAGCAATGGCAGTTTCGGTGAGGCAGGAAATGTGGCATATCCGCAGAACGCAACTCATCTGCCCTCGCTCTGTGCAGCAACTATCAACATCACATCTTCGTCAACATCATCGTACACGTTTGGAGTATTTCTTCCAGATGAGTGGAATAAGCGCTTTCTTGCTGTTGGTAACGGTGGCTTCTCGGGGGACATCAACTGGTATGCAATGGGCACAGGCGCCAAGTACGGCTTTGCAACCATCTCGACATCAACTGGCCACAACTCAACATCTCAGGACATGAGCTGGGCGCTCAATAACCCAGAGACAAAAGCTGACTGGGCTGGTCGCAGTCTCCACGGTTCGACTATTCTGGCCAAGGCAATTGTGGCGGGGTACTATGGAAACGCGGCAAGAAAGTCCTACTATTCTGGCTGCTCGACGAAAGGGCGTCAGGGTGTCAAATCAGCGCAGGATCATCCGGAGGACTTTGACGGTATTCTCGCTGGTGCTCCGGCGGGGATGTCTACGAGCCAGCAGTTGTGGCAGCTCAAAGTCGGCGCCATCAACCTTCCGGTGGACGGACCTGGATACCTCCCCAATGCTTTGTTCGAAGTGATTGGACAGGAGGTCTTGCGGCAGTACGACGGTTCTGATGGCGTTGACGACGGTGTCATTATGGATCCTAAGCATTGCAACTTTCGACCCGAGAAGCTTCTCTGCACATCCAGCCCAGTCAATCGATCGGCATGTCTCACAGCGCCGCAAGTGTCGACGCTGAAACAGTTATATCTGCCCCTGATCCAGCTGGATGCAGATGTCAATAATCTGACTTACATTTACCCCAACTTCGGCCTTGGATCCGAGGTGCAGATGCTGTCTTCGTTCGGTCCCAACAATGAGCCGAGTTTGTATGGAACAGACTACGCAAAGAACTATCTGTTCGACGATCTGGACTGGGACTGGAAAGTCAATTTCAATTACTCCACTTTTGTCGAGGCGACAAAGCGCAACCCCGGGAATGTCAACGCGAACAACTTCAACCTATCAACCTTTCATGGACGCGGCGGTAAGCTGGTCCAATACCACGGGTATGCTGACGGTCTTATCCCTACGGACGTCAGCCGGGTCCTTTACGACGAGACGTGGATGGCGATGGCAGAACAAGGCATTGATCTGGACGACTTTTACCGTCTTTTCCTTGTGCCGGGTATGCAGCATTGCTCGGGGAGCATGTACGACGCCCCGTGGTATTTTGGAGCCAGCGAGCACTCGTCCAACTTGGAGGCAAATGGGCAGCACGTGTTTCCTGTGCCTGGTCTCGATGACCCACAGCATGATGCTCTGCTTGCGCTGGTTTCTTGGGTAGAAGGGGGAAAAGGCGTTAACGAACTCGTGGCGACCAAGTACGCCAATGATACTGTTAGTTAAATCACGTAAGAGGGATATCCTATAGATCACGTAATAAATTATAATACAGAATATAGTTACTTATTATATTAGTTAGTTATAAAGTAAATCTAGACTTTTAGGTAGTATACTAGTAGTAAGGTAGATACTACTAAGGGAGGTAGTGTATTATATAAATATTATATAACTACTTCCCCTAAAGTATACTTACTATATACTAACACTAGTAACTTTTTTTTTATAGTAAAAGTTACTAGTACTCTAGCTATCTAGATTACCCTTAAAAGCCTTAAAAACGTAATAAAAATTAAAACTTTAAAAGTATTACACTTCTTATAGTTATATACTATATATTCCTATATTATTTATTTTTCCTTATAGATAGTATAAGCTTATACTAACTTATTTAAAGGTATTTTTTTTAGCTATAGCTATTAGAGGTATATTTTTATATTAGTTAGATTTAACTACTACTATTATAGTCTAGTTAGTTATATAACTTATAATCTATTTTTTACTATATACTTATTATAATTTATTATGCCTATATAACCTAACCTTTTATATATATCTTAGCTTTATTATTTATAACTAGGCCTTTAAGTACTTAATTTAGGAATACCTTTATAAGTCTATTAGCTAGATTATTAGATTTAGTAATTTATTAGACTTTATAAAGCTTATATTACTTATAAGACTATCTTAGTAATATAATATTAATTATAAAACGCTTCTTTTTTATAGTTCCTAGCTTAACTAGGTATTTATAAAGTAAATATAAGTCTATATATATAATAGTTAGGATTAATAAGATATTAAGCTTCTTTATAATTATTATAATAGTTATAAAAAGGGCGTAAGCTATATTAATACCTATAACTATTTTATATACTTTAGATATAAGGACGCTTTAAGTAACTTATTTAGACTTTATAGATAAGAAATAAAAAATATTACTATAAAAAAGAAATTTAGCTTAGTTATTATTAACTTCCTTATTTATAAAGAGAATAATAAATCCTAACTATAAAGTTATATTATAATTATTAGTAAATAATTTATTTATAAATATAAATAGCTTAGCTAATATAAGATCTAAGGGGATAAATTATAGACTATAGTTAAGTAAGCTTATTTACTATTATAGTTAATAGTTAAGGTCTTTAATTACCTTATTATTTAGCTCTTTATATTAGGCTATAATAGAAAGATTATAGTACGCTTTAGGCTAGTAAATAGAGGTAATATATACTCCTTATGCCTATTACTAGATAAAATCTTAGTAAGCTATAAGTAACTTTATATTAATTAATTATAGTTTTACTTTTTACCTTTTTTAGTAGAGTGTAATTATTACAATCTATTAGGAAAGAAGGAAGGTGGGGAAATTAGTGATCTCCTGGGACCTTTAATTAGCTAAAAAGCTCTTTTATTGTGGGTCTGTAGATATAGAAGATAAAGAAAGGAAAGGTCTGTAGAGCCACGCGTGGCCGCGGGCGCGCGCTTTTAAGCGGGCCGGCGATCACGTGGGCTCTTCTAGGCCCTGTGATTCGTGGCGTAACAATTGCCGCCTAAAAGAAGGTCCTTACTGCCCTCAGTAACTGCCATCACTATCGCCGTAGTCACTATCGCCGTAGTTACTATCGCCGTAGTTACTATCGCCGTAGTTACTATCGCCGTAGTCACTATTGCCGCCATCACTTTGGCCCTCACTTTGGCCCTCACTTTGGCCCTCACTTTGGCTGTTAATCGCCGGCCGATTAGTAATCGGATTATCCTCATCTGGCCCACTGCCGTGACTGCCCTCACTATAATAACTACCCTCATAGCTGCCTACGTAGCTACGGCTGTAGTTACTATAGTGGCTGCCGCTAGCGTCAGTGCCTTCCATAAAGTGGGCCTGGTTGCCGCTAAGCCAGACTGATACTACTGGAAAATTTAGGGCCGCTTTTTGGCCCCTTTTGACTGGCTGACTTTTGGGTAGTTGCAAACGTACGTTAACCTTCCTTTTTAAGCGCATGCTGCTACAGTTAGATTTAATAAGGTTAACGTGCGTTTTATAAGGTAGGGCTTTCCTAGAAGCCGTGCTTGCTGCTAGGGCTGGCCTCTCTTCCTTTAGGGAAAAGGTAGTAGAAAAGCGACTATTTTCCTTGCGAAGGAAATAGCTCTCCTTAGCGGAGGCGGATTCACCAGAGGCTGCCACTGATTAAGATCTAGGGCGTAGTTGTTGTTGCGAGGTGAAGTAAGAAGGCGTTGTTACTGTACCTGCGTTTAGGATTTGACAGGTGTGATAGTATTTCCTGGTAATAAGCGGGCTAGCAGATTGCTGCCGCTTACTAGGTTGTGCTACTATTTGTTATGATCTGTTAGGAAAGAAGGAAGGTGGGGAAATTAGTGATCTCCTGGGACCTTTAATTGGCTAAAAAGCTCTTTTATTGTGGGTCTGTAGATATAGAAGATAAAGAAAGGAAAGGTCTGTGGAGCCACGCGTGGCTGCGGGCGCGCGCTTTTAAGCAGGCCAGCGATCACGTGGGCTCTTCTAGGCCCTGTGATTTGTGGCGTAACAGTAATAGAAGTATCTATAGTAGATATAACTATAATAATCCTGCTGTTAAAGGTAAGTAGTTAGTTAATAGTAAGGAATAACTTATCCTTTATAGTAAATTTTACTTTAGTTAGTTCCTTATTCTTTTAGTTAGAAAATAGAAGGTCTATTAGGCTAATAGTATTATCTATTTATATACTAATAAGTGTAAAGTGTAGATTTTTACTAAATAATAGGAGAAGGTAGGGGTTATATATAGTAAAGACTATCTAAAGATTTTCCTTATAGTAATAGTTATAGGTAGCCTACTAGTATATACCTACCTTAGTAATCCTATATAAAGGCTTAATAACCTTTATAATAGTATTATTAAGGTACTTATAATAGATTTAGGCTAGGAGTTTAGTATAAATAGTATAGTTAAGGTAAGAAGTAGATTAAATATAGGCTTTTTTCTTTTATATAGCTATAT
>NW_007361053.1:363833-364835 GCF_000149035.1 Colletotrichum graminicola M1.001
CTTTTATTAGTAGTATACTTTATTACTAGTAGCTAGCTATAGTAAATATAGCACTTTTTAGTATATAGCTACTATATATATACTATATAAAAATTACTACTACTATAGTTATTACTAAACTATTAATAATAGCCTTAGCCTTAGTGTTATAACCTAACACGTTATAAGCTATATTACCCTACCTAATAGGCAGATAATAGGCAGTAGTAACATTTATATAGATAAAGAATAAGGAATAGACAGATAACTCCTTAAGAATAAAAGAACTATAGTATAGGTTATATAAAAATAAGGAAGTAATTACATAATAAGGTAATTACTAGTAATTATAAAAGTAAGCGCTTACTAGTATTTACTAAGCGCTTACCTTATATAAGAATAGTAATTACTTATAACTATTAGTTAATAGGACTGTTTAGGGAATAGCTAGGACTTATATATAAGATAGACTTAGATACACATAAGGACAGACTTTTATAGCTCTTTAGTAATTAACTTATAATATATTCTCTAAATACCTTTTAGTATTTAACCTTAGTAATTTAATTAATAAGAGCTATATAAGCTACCTTTATAACATTAACTATATAACTAATTACTAAGTAATTAATAGACTAGTAAGATAATAATTACTATTACTAAGTATCTCCCTCTACTTACTATTAGTAAAAACCTTACTACTTAGAAACTAACTATAATACTTTAATTACTTCTATTAAGTAAGTTAACCTTAATACTTACTTAATAGTAAAATAATAAGATATCTATACTATAAACTACTCTTACTTTATTTAGCTTTAGTAAGGGGAAGCCTCTAGCTACTTTTATATATAACCTTAATAATAAGATAAAAGACGCTAAAGTATTAAATAAAGAACTAGGTTATACTTAATAAACCTATAGTATTATTATAAGGTAAATTAAAAAGAATAATTCTAATATAGCTAAGATATAGGCTATAATAAATAAACTTAGGAATAAACTTAAGGGTAAAGGAAATAA